>NW_004797844.1:340562-342159 GCF_000002075.1 Aplysia californica
CTAATAATAATAATAATAACCATAGGGTGATGATGATAATAAAATAGTAATAATAATAATAAATAGCGCCTTGTTGTATGCCATCTCATCGTTCCTTTTTCATATTTACTAGTGCTGTTTGTATCAGATCCTAGAATATTCCTTCATGACATGCAAATCGTGTGCAGAATACGGCAGTTTCATGAGCAAATACAAGACTAAGAGTTCAACGAACATCAGCCTTGTCTAAAGATCCCAGAAAGCATAAAAGGTCTTTAAAAAATCTAGACGGCGCAGTTGGATTTCCACTTTCGTCCTCAATAGGAAAGAACATGAATGAAGCGATATTGCAAGGCTGTGGGAAGACAGAGGCCCAGATCTAGTCCCAGAGCTAATACGGGGTGCCCACTACGGATGGGATCGGCCGATCGACCCGACTCGATCGCCTCAAAAACAAACGTGTTTGTTTTCAGTTTCAGGCGATTGAGTCGGGTGATCGGCCCGATCGAGCCGTAGTGGGCACCCCGTATAAGACAATAATATTCATGACGCGAACCCACTTCCCGGGAAGAGCTCTTGCCGGCTGCACGCATCAGAAGCGAATTGCAAAGAGGTTACCTCTTCGAGCAAATTGTAAATATCCGCCATTGTGCGAGTCCATGCGCAGGAATGATGACGTATTTCGCGAAAATGGTTTGTGCAATCTGCATGCGGGCAGATAATGGCCCTGGGTTTGACGTCTATCAGAGAGTTGTCTCCCCATGCGTCCATCATCTCGCCCTGGTCATATCTCTGTTTATGGGACAGGCCGCCATGTCGGGGCAAAGGCTGGGCCGCCCAGGGGGGAGTATAAAAACGCAACAATACTCACGTATTCAACAATAATTGTTATCACCCAGCTAATTAAACGTCTTTTGCTGCTTTTACTCCAAGCTATGTTTATAGATTACAGGCATATTTCAGATAGGAGATATGATAGCTTTTCAACATATTATTTCGGGTCATATTTTACTCTGATGGGTTTTCGTGCGCAGACTTATGATTTCTCTCACGGACGGGGTTTTCCCCCTCTCAACTCGAGCATTGCTGTCACCATAATGCAACGGGTTATCAGTCGGGATTTAATGGATCTCGTACTGGGTTTTTTTTCAACCCTCCCCCCCCCCCCCTCCCCACCCTGACACCACGAACCTTGTGATTTCTGGGAGTTCTTGTATCTGCGACTACGTGTTGCTTCGAGGTTCAACAGGTTTAAACCACGTCAGAATAGAGCTTTCATCTCTGCGTTTTACGCCAACCTTGACATAATTTAGAACATTATTTTAAGAGCCTGCCTGTCAAGGCCAATCTGCGCTGAGAAGGATAAATCATCCCAGTAGGAAGGTGGTGATACTGGCGATATAAATTCTTCCTCTCCCCATACGGGTTTTGAACTCAAATTTTCTGGGGTTGGAGTGTTGTATCTAGTATTAACGACTACGTGTTGCTTCGATCGAGGTTCAACAGGTTTAGAGCGCCGCAAGGACAGAGCTTATCTTCTCCATATCTTTTCTAAATGTCCGTGTTTTACGCTATCCTTGACAGAATTTAGAACTTTAAGAGCTTGCCTGTCAGCCCC
>NW_004797844.1:342371-343445 GCF_000002075.1 Aplysia californica
GCCCCCCCCCCCCCCCCCCGTGCTGAGAGGGGTAAATCATCCCAGTAGAAAGACGGAGATATGATTGACTGAGTATGTGTTTTACGGCACTATCGACTCAAGTTTTGGTGATTAGGAATCATCATCATCATCATAGCCTTTCTCACCCTGCATCAGGATATAGACCACAAACAAACACGGTGGATACTCGATACAAATTCTTCCTCTCCCCATACGGGAATCGAACTTGAATTTTCTGCAGTCGGCGGTCGAACGCCTAACCGCTACATACAGAGAAGGCGTTAGTTTTCAAGGTCTTTCCCACAAGGTTTTCCTTGTAGCCGTAGAGTACTAGTTCGTCATCCAATAGATTTTCTATGACGTCATCACGAAGAGCAATAATTCAAAATGGCCTCCTTACGCCCAACTCTACTGTTTTATTGCAGATCACATTCCAAACATGTGCCTGTGATTTATGCGCTGACACCTCGGCTGATAATGATACTAGATCTAGTTGTCAAGTGCATTCACACAGCATGTTGTAGAGCGTGTATATATACGCTGTATAAGCAACGTTTTTATTTTATTGTTTTTGATGATGACAATAATGATATCTTTATGTCTTTGATCCCAAATCTGGAAACGCGTTGTATAGTAACTATACATTTCTGCCTGGACATACCAAATTCTGTGGGTGGTTGGCGGATGCTCTGGTGTGGTTTGCTCCTTCTTTCCGATCGAACATCTATCATCCTTATCTCCCTTTCTTCTTTTTTATGTTTGTTACTCTCTTGTAACACCTCTAATCTTCTGGCGCTCATATGGCCTTATGAAGTTGCAAGCGCCGTAAAACCTCTACTAAAACTAATACATTTCTGCCTGGACATACCAAATTCTAGCACGTTAAGGTTGGTGGTCAGGCCGAAGCACTCTACCTACGATACACTATAGCGTTAAAATTGAGTACCCGTTGGTGAAAGATACATTCAAAATGTACAACTTTCTTAGAGCAGACAATCTTCTACTGTCTCATGATACGAGTTAACAATCCTCCCTTCACCCTCCCGCCGCACCATTCCCCAACCCCGTCTTTCG
>NW_004797844.1:345274-348402 GCF_000002075.1 Aplysia californica
AGGGGGAACGAGTGGGGGAGTGGGGAGTGAGGGAGGGGGAGTGGGGTAGGGGAATATACTGAGGGGTCAAGGTCGTTGAGATACGTTCAGGTACATGACAATGGCTGGATGCAAGACACTTACAAAATCTAATGTACTGTGCTGCGCGCTTTGGCTTTTGTCGGAGTCTCGCGCCTCAGTGAAACCGAGTGACCATTGTGGATGGGATCAGGTCGGGTCTGGTCATGCCGATCGCCCGACTCATCACCTGAAAACAAACGCGTTGGATCTTTAGGCGACGAGTCGGGCGCGATCGGCTTGTACCACGATAGCCGCTTTGCGCCTTCAATCTGGCTAGCAAACTGACCCGTCCCGGCTTGATCCTCCAATGGCGTATAAGCCCCCGTGGCGTCTATTTTGCGTTTGATCGTAGTTTTGTTTATAGCAAGTAAGTGAATGGATTTAACGCCACTATTTTTATCACGCTTGATTGAGCTATTTAAGAAGCGGGACCTCCGAAGTCAATACCCGTCTCTGAAAGGACCGAGACAAATAAGTTGAAAACTCGACAAAACGACTGGGAGGTCAAAGGCACCTAGTCGGGGATTCGACCCACAGCCACTCGCCCTGTAATCCAGCATAAGCTCTGAGTGTGGAGAACAACTATCAAAGAAACTGAACAAAGGTCCCAAAACTTTATTCCTTCGATGATGTTCCTGGAGCGCTTTTGTGTTGTTTCTTGCTGCGATGGTTTGTTTATTCCCTTCCGAATGCGCGTACGAACGACAGAGGAGGTATGCAGTGCACATCCATCGTCATGTACCTGCACGTATCTCAATGACCTTGACCTCTCAGTACAACCCCCACCCCCTCCCCCGGGGTCTCACTACTCGTCTCTGGGGCACCACCTCGTGGAAGTACATGAGACCACAGACAGAGGATGCAGCACGTCGTATGTCCTGATGTCTCCCCGTTCAGTTATTTAAAAGACAACATTAGCATGTTAATACTCGCCTGGGGTAGAGCTGACACTGAAATAGTACCAGATAGCCATGGGAAAACTGCTTAGAAAATGAGGCATCGTCTTTTTTCTGTGTAGTGTGAGCCAAAGATTCCATGATTACCCGTGGACGTCTGTGACTACCACACCGCACTGATCACCGACTGTTTGTAGAAATGAAGGTAATGAGCTTCAGGATAGGCTCTCTCCTCAAAGGCAATAGCTCTATGTTTAATTTTGTAATTAATATAAATGTAATTAATTATAGAATATGTTCGTCTCTTCAACACTATTATATTGATAATTTAAGAGGCGTTTTGACTTGTCACTGTCTCTCAGGACCAGCCCGGGCCGAGGGGAATATAACGTACAAGCAGAAAGGCTGAGATACCTGATTAAACGTGGTTGCTTTTAAGCACTGGGGTGTATCCCGAAAAATGCTGTTTTGAATGAAAAAAAATTGAAGGAATAAAGTTTTAGGACCTTTGTTCAGTTTCTTTAAAAGACAATGAGACTTTTCTCTATAACCAAACAAATGTAATACACACCAATGAAACCAAACTTCTCCTACAGATAGGGCAATGCTCACATTTGGGGTAGGTCAAAATGTCTGGAAACCCCCAAAATCTGGGTTAGCCCGCTTGTCTTTAAAAGCGACCAATTCTTCCCATACGAAAATCGAACTTAGGTCTCCTGCAAGGGATGGCGAAATGTTTAACCTCCACATCACAGACATTGGTAGAGCTCTTGAGTCTTGGAATCGTTGGAATTATAATCCCATTGAAATCATGAGCCTTACTAAACAAAAAAAAGTTTTGGCATCCTTTAATCTTATTGCGTCGTTTGCACTCCCCATATTTCTCATTCTTGAAGATCCTGGGAACAGAACCATCCCAAGTCGTGTGCTCTCTTAGATGATGCCTTCTAGAGGTGGGCAAAATCCGGATAATCAATCCGAGTAACCGGATAATTATCAATTAAACATTGTCCGATTTCAGACTCTTACACTCTCTTTCCTGACCCACTTGCCGAGGTGGGTACACCCATTTGTTGAAGAGATGCTAACCCGTTTGTCGAAGTGGTTCTAACCCATTTGCCAAAGCGGTGCATATAATTTTATTTGCCGAAGAGGTGCACTAACATAATATTATTATCCGGATCTTGCTAAAGCGACTCATTGCCCAGCTCTAATGCCTTCCCATGTCCATTGTCAGAGTCATGCTGGGGCAGAGATAGGCCATCCAGTTACTTATACAGGGTGCCCACTACGGCTGGATCGGGTCGATCGCCCGACTCGATCGCCTGAAACTGGAAACAAACACGTTTGTTTTCCAGGCGATCGAGTCGGGCGATCGGGCTGATCAGCCGATCCCATCCGTAGTGGGCACCCCGTATTAGTGGTAAAACTTGTTCATCTCAAGGATGAACTTGTGATAGAAAAAAGGTTGAGGAGTGGAGTTTTGTTTTTTTCTTTCTTGTTTTTTTTGGGAGGGTCTTTTTGTGTTGTTTTTCTTCTTCTTTTTCTGTTTGTTTGTTGTTTTTGTTTGTGGTGGTTTTTATTTGTTGTTGTTCTGTTTGGTTAATTTGTTACATTAATTAAGGTGAAATGTCTTTATGTGTTATGCGGCGCTTGCAACTGCAGAAGGTCATGAGAGTGCGCGGGACACTTTAGACATTTTCAGTTGGTGGGAAATTTTGAATTTTGCCCGGGTGGCGGCCGAAGCCGACTCTTATCGAATTTGTACCACCTAGGGATCTTAAGTTAAACGTGCGCAACTTGCCCACGGGACCTCCGAGATTTTTTCTCATTTTCCCAAGAATGCTATATGTAGATCTTTCCTACCATAAGATCAGGGGTGTGGCTGAAAGACAGCGGGTAAGAAGGAGCAAAGGAGTAGCAGTAGAAAGGCTTCAGAAAGAGTCAGGAGCCCAGAGGAAGGGGCACAGGAATGGTCTCTGCAGTCCTGGAATCTAATTCTGCCTGTATTGTAGAACTGGAAAGTATGGTTGTAAACGGGCTATCCACCGTCACCGGCACTATTTAGATCACTAAGGAGCTGGGGTTTCTCCGCTCTTACGGGTAAGATCACCCACGACAGACAGACAGACAGACAGACAGACAGACAGACAGACAGACAGACAGACAGAC
>NW_004797844.1:350129-351627 GCF_000002075.1 Aplysia californica
GACATGGGGAGTGGTATAAATGAGAAAGAGAGAGGGGCCAAAACGTTGTTAAGAGAGCTGGACACGAGGAGTCAGACTGGATATAGGTGAGGCAGCGTGGTGGAATCAGGCTCTCGTCAAAATAATCAAAATCAAAGTGAAGAAACTTGCATTTCTCCGCTGGTTTGTGTATTTTTATCAAATGTTTGTTTTTCGGCTAAACTCTTTTCATACCCATTAAACAACTCGTTTATGTGTGGATTTTTCTGAAAAACGTTAATTACAGATACACAAAATGTAAATTTTAAGTTACCACGGACTCTTCAGCTAAGGAAATAACAAATCTTTGGCGGCCATTTTCTCACTAATTTTACCTCTGAAAACAGGTGAACCTCACCTCCTTCTTTCGCAATTATCTCGATTTGTATTCAAGATAAGTGGATATTTTTTCCATCCATATAAAGACAAGTAAACAAGCTTTAAGATGATACCAATAACTCTACATGCCCAAAAATTAACGAGAGCCTGATTCCACCACGCTGTCTTACATATTGACAGGACATAGGTGAGAAAATTTTAAAGAAAAGGGCTCTGATCCTGTCAGAGTACCGCACCAATCTTTGTAAATACTTCACACTCCCATCAACGCTATTCCGATCTTTTAGGCGTCAGGCTGCTGATTCCCTGCCAGGGTCACCCCAGGCTGAGTACTGCCTTTTGACCTCAGCCACATTGTGGCTGTATTTAGTGAGTGTGTGACAGAACCACGTAAGTGCATAAATTGCCACAACAAGTGTGTGGCAACGAATGAACTTTCCGATGTCAAGGAAAATAGACAAAACCAGTTAGCACAGTGGAGCCATGCAGGCGTTCAACCAAGAATTGCTTAACTCACAAAAAAGCACAAAACTCTTTAGATCTACAGAACTGGTTCAAATGGTTACCTTCACAACTAACGCCTATCTATCACATTTCATTTCAAACTGCAAAATAATACCAATGAATACTCATACAAAGCAGAAATTAGGAATAATAAATGATTATGAAAAGTTTTTAAAAAACTGAAGAATTTCTCACAAAAAATATTACATATCATGGCATGAGGAACACTGATGCATGGTCGATTTTGTGCTATTTTCCTTGTCATCACACGGCAAAAGTCACACAACAATCTTGTAAGAATGAGAGGAGCAAAAGATCCTTAAAACTCGACGCTTCGTCAACGTTGTCATCGACTCATTCAACACCATCCTAGGCATCTTCCTTCTCCTCGCCGTTCTTTCCGTCGTCGCGACAGCCGGCTGGCAATCCGAGTTTGGCAGCAGTAGCAGCAGCGGCTGCAGCAACGACACCACCACCATCATCACCATCATCAACAGCAGCACCAGCAGCAGCAGCAGCAGCAGCAACATCACCACTCCACCATCTGCCGTTGCTGTTCACAGAGGCGGACAAGACTCAGAGAAGGGTACCACAGTTGTAGTTCGGGGACGCTAAGTACAGAGAGACATCGAGATTT
>NW_004797844.1:354292-355542 GCF_000002075.1 Aplysia californica
GCATTGTCGCCGTACACAGAGGTACACACATACAGCACAGGAGTGATGAGGATCGCATGCAAAGGTACAGAGAGGCGAAAAAGAAAGCACAGTGGTCAACTGCATCATTTTATTGACATAAATTATGAAATCATCAAAAATATTGAACAACATCGTTATGAAATTTAAAAATTGCATACACAAGCAAATACTAAAACAATGATTGGTTCGTCTTATGATCAAAGTAGGAAAAAAACTGTTGATTAGCGATGCTCATGGTAAGTTTGCAAGATAACGGAATATGGCATCATGTTCTCCGAGCCTCCATTTTGCTTTTTTATGAATGTGAGTTACACGACACAGATTGCCCTCCTCATGAGCTATCCTTTAGCATATATGCATATTCAAATGAAAACAAGTGCAGTTGAGGGGCTTAGTTTTTAAAAAAAACAACAACCAAAAACAAAGAAAAGACTGGTGCTCTTTCAATGTACATAATAATAAATTAAATGGAAACATTCCAACCATTGACTGTTCAACTGACCAGTAAATCCAACATGAAGATCATGACGCAAAGAAAATTGAGGTGGCACTTTACAGCTGTATACCTTCAGCTTCAATATCTGATGCACCAAAGTCTGCTGGGAAAGGGAGGGGAGGGGAGAGGGGAGAGGGAGAGTGGGGTTTCGGAGACAGGAAGTGGGGAAGGATGGGGAGGGATGGAGGGGTCTTTTATTTCCCCTGCTTCTTTGTGGAAACTTAAAAGTAATTGACTCATTCAACTTCCTTTTGGTAACTCAACTGTTTTAAACTGTTGAGGAGAATTATTTTGGTCAAGGACTTCTGTGAAGACCCTTTGAGAGAGTATTTGTAAACTTTGAGGCCCAAATTATGATTCTATTTCCCTCGGGCAGTGAACTGTAGCAAATGGTTTAAGACAACCCTTTCGTGTCTGCCTTTACACGACTCGTCTCAAGAACTCTCTCTGACTCTATGAAAGAATAGAACCCTGGCCAGCAATCAGACCCTACTCTGGTGCAACAGACACCGAGCTGGGAAGGTCAACTGTAGAGGAAACATTTCAAGGTCAAAGTTAATGCCAGCAAGGTCATAACGAAGCAGACATTACCCAACAGCGGAACCAACAACCAAACTCGTCAGCAAACAGGGGAATTCATTGCATTGAGAAACCTCTCCTTGGAGGCCGCTTCGCCAAACGCCACACACACACACACACACACACACACACACACACACACACACACACACAC
>NW_004797844.1:356310-358894 GCF_000002075.1 Aplysia californica
TCTCTCTCTCTCTCTTCCCCCTTCCTTCTTTCTCCCTTCTCGTTCTGTGTCCAGTCTCTATTTTTCTACTCTGTCTCCCCTCTCATCCCTTCATAGAAGGAAAACAATCACTCGACTTCCTCCCTCGTAACGTATGCTCTCCGTTTGGTTTTCCTGATTTCATTTCATTTGAAAGTACTCATTATTAGAAAAAAGGATCTGTTGATGGATCAGAAACAGCACGTGAGTCAAAGCGCTTGCCTTTCTTACTACAAGAAACTTTTTTTTTTACCCCAAAAATTAACACAAAACCCCAGTGCGTTAGTGTGCGCACAACATAAACCAAAGACAGAAAACAGATCAGATCACGTCATGTCCTCCCTCTGTACAAGGCTTTTGCAACACATTTACAACATGGCTCATGTACACAGTGGAGGCCATGCATTCATAATATCATTACTCATATTTGCTGGCATATTTTAAAAAAAAATATACATGGAGATGAAAGTAAAAAGACATGGAAAAAAAATCACTTCAAAGCATTGTATGTGAAGGTAACCATGGAACCAGTCAAAGTCAATACTATCATCGCTTGACAAGCTTTAAAAAATGCATCAAAATCGTTCAGCCAATATTCATTGAAGCAAATGAACAAGAGACAAAACGCATAATGGCCGCCCAGAAAACAGCTGCATGGCTAGAGACACAAAAGAAATGTACAACAAAATGTCCACAATGAGTCGTCTGTACACCAGTGGTTCTGACACGAGCTCAGGCAAGGCAACAATCAAGATACATCATCATCAACGACGACGACGTATTCTTCTCTCAACAATCCAGATATATCATCAACGACGACGACGACGTATTCTTCTCTCGTTCTCTCTCCGATCCACTCCTGGCACACGCCCCACAAACACTGCATGAGCCCACGGAACGCTTTCACTAAGTTGGGTTTTTTTTCTCTTTCTTTAAAAGAACTTTGATGAGGGTTTTTAAAAATAAGATCTAAATCATTACAGTAATTAAACGCCTTGGGCTCTCACACTGCCTAGGGTCATTTATCAAATATTTCATCCAGAAAAATTAAAAAGCGTATATCCATTAAACAATTTTTTTTTCAGATTATCAGATTTCCTAAACATAGTCCTGTCTTTAAGTAGATTGTATGAAAGTTCAGCTGAGCTGAAGACTTCAGGTAGAGCTAAACTTTTATCAAAATGCTCGAAATAACGCGAGAATGGGGCATTATTGTGGCGCCGCGTAGGCGCTAACTTAACGTTCAGTGACGGGCGATGCTTCTTTCTCTCTCTTTCTTTCTTTCTCTCTCTCTCTTTCTCTCTCTCTCTCTCAATCTCTCACTTTCTCTAACTTGTCCTCAACTTACTTACTCACGCGCCTAAAAATGTACACTCCTATGTTCCCATCCGCATCTCACTGGGTCCTGATACACACATACACACACACACGCACACACACACACACACACACAGCACATTCGTACGTCCAATCAACCGCGCCTTTCATTCGTCTGAGGTATAAAATATTGACTTGACAAGTTCACCAAAATCCACCTTGGAATAACGTGGTGCTACGAGCTCTCCTGGAGACGAGGAGGCCTGGGAGGGGAGAGAGAGACATTGCTGATGGGCGACCACCGTGGGGACATAGCGCCTTGACGACATCGCTAGACCGACAAACGGCCCGTCAGCCAAGGCCCCTCAATGAAGCACACTCTTCACAACGCAATAGCACAGCTGCAGGAAGCTAAGGCATCGCTTCGAGAAATATAATGGACGCAGATGGCGGGCGACGTTTTGACTAAGACAACAAGGCATCATGTTAAGACGCACACGGCGACGTTTTGACTAAGACAACAAGGCATCATGTCAAGACGCACACGGCGACGTTTTGACTAAGACAACAAGGCATCATGTTAAGACGCACACGGCAACATTTTGACCAAAACGACAAGGCATCATGTCAAGACGCACATGGCGACATTTTGACCAAGACGACAAGTAGCCATATTGTCATCCTGTTGCCCTCGAGACTTTCCCTTGTTAGGAATTGGTCCGAGCTGATTCAGAGATAGAGGGCGCGCCTTCCTATCCAAAGACTACGTATCGCCCCACAGCGTCTCTCCTCAATCAACTATCGTGTTCCAAAAGTGACTAGTGATGCAAGGCGTGAAATTCTCCACCCTGGCTTTTATATCGTAGCTGTAATTCTGGTACTGCGCTCGCTAAAACAAAGATCAAGTCTCGTTCTTATTTAGATTCTAAACCCCCAAAAAACCCAACTTCACTCACATTTGTCTAAGCATACTAGTGTGACATAATTCGCTCATAATAGCTCTTAGGCATAGGAGTTGTAAATAATAATTTCATGTACGTAGTAAGCCGCATGAAAGTTGACATTACAATTTATCCTGCTTTATCGGGACAGACGTGTCCGTTCGGAATTTCACTTCCTGCATAGCCAGGCAATTTCGGTTTAACATGGACCCGACTAGACTGTTGGCAAGCACCCTGGGAAAAACGTGGTGTGTGTATGTGTGTGTGTGTGTGTGTGTGTGTGTGTGTGTGTGTGTGTGTGTGTGTGT
>NW_004797844.1:359228-360733 GCF_000002075.1 Aplysia californica
TGTGTGTGTGTGTGTGTGTGTGTGTGCGAGTGAGTGTGTGTGTGTGTGTGTGTGTGTGTGTCTGTGTGTGTGTGTGTGTGTGTACATCTGTATGAGAGCGTGTGGGTGGGTAGGGTATAAGCCCTTAACCTGTGGGTTGCACTGTTCCGGTTTTAGAGTTGCTTGTTACAGTACTCACGTCTCACATTCTGAAAGACCTTGTAAAATTGTGCAAAAGCTAACATAGGACACGCGTGTGCTAAGCATATTTCCAGTAAAATCATCGAATAGGCTTAGTGAATCTAAAAGGATCTGGTCATAATACACAAAATCATCTTAAAATCAGACTTCCTTGAAGCCTCATATAAGGTATTCTGTCTTTGATCTACTACATCACATCTTCCGTTGGAAAAGTAGCATACACGATCTGTCGCCTCTTTCCGATTAGCATTACGATCAACAGCTTCCCATAGCCTGGGTCAGACGTTACTGAGAAGGGGAACAGCGTGACGCAGGGCGACACGTCACGGTGACGCAGCGTCAGACGCCATTGTAAAACTGATACTTCTCCAGCGAAATCAAACAAATAATTTGTCCGTCTCAGAATATATTGAGATCGTTGTGGCCAGCCTGCAATGGCCGGCAGATACCTCCCAGGCTTCGCTGGAAGGACACCAGTGGCCGAACTGCGGACCAAACAAGCCTATTATAGGACATACATTTGCCCGAACAGTGACCACAGATCTTTCAGCCCCAAGAATTGCCATGCAGTCATTTAATTTGACGCGGGCACAATAGTATTTGTCTGGCAACTGAAATAATATGGCCGGCAAAACAAAGCCCCCACTACTCGGACATCTCAGCCCAGTACGGACACCTTGAAGCCACGAGGGCAGCAGCTCTGCTGAGTGTAGCATTTTGGTTAATGGATGGTGATGGCAAAATCTTTGGAAGAGAGTGCGAGCGAGATAAAGCTTGAAGAAGGCAGCCGTGTGGCGCACGCAGCTCGCACTGTCTCACTGGAATCTTTGACAAGCTGATATCCCTGATTTTGTTGTGGACCTCCGACGTATGGACACTCTCCAGTCCTCGCCTAACCTGGAGACAGTTTGCCTCGTTTATCTTGAGCTTTTGCCTCTCGAGTTTAGTCAAGAGCGAGAACATTAAAACAAGTAGACAAAATCTGGGAGAGTATATGGCCTACTCACACTCCTCCTGCCCTACTGCAAAGTTTAAGGCACAGTAGCGTGACTAGGAGGGACACTGCTAAGGGGAGGGACAGGACATGGGCAGGTCGGAAAGAACACACGGACGCAGAGTTGGAGGTACCTTTGCACTCATACGAGTCGAGTCGGTTGTGTCCCTTGATGCAGTCACAGCGGTAGGAGCCTGGTGTGTTGACGCACTCTGTATTGACGCTACAGTGATGGCCGTGTCGGCCTCCCGACTGCTGGCACTCGTCTATGTCTGAGGATGGACAACGGGGAGGAGGTTAGAGGGAGGGGGGTGGAGGAGGGGTGGACTGA
>NW_004797844.1:365675-367976 GCF_000002075.1 Aplysia californica
GCGATGTACAAATTTCAAGTCGATGTGAATCGTACACTAATTATTCTGTATTAAGTTTCCGTCTATTGTTTCTGAATGGTTAAGGCCAACAGGTTTTCGCGACAAAAGACAATCTTTCTGTTTAAATAATGCACAATGCTCCTGCCACTCTTTAAACGCCCATTGTCTGTGGAATTCGCACAACTGGAAAGAGAATACAGGATCGCTGATAGGAGTTGCCAACTCAGTCTTGTTCTAGCAGCCAAGACGACCCTCAAGGAATGTTTAGACAAGAGCACAAGGCACAAGCTTTGCCAAAATAGTAAATACAACGTTAAAATTAACGCGGTAAGTGAGCTTCGAACAGAGGAGACTGATGCAAGAAATGTAATTGTAGAAGTTTTAGACCCTCATCGACACTATTTTTATATCATTTAAAAGGTAGGCTACTTTGACCCTGTTTTTGTTTTTGTTTTAGTAGAGGGTTTACGGCGCTCGCAACTGCATAAGGTCATATGAGCTGCCTGTAAAGGTAAGGAAAGATGGTGTAAAGAATGGAGAAGATAAAGAACACATGAAAGACTACACTTTCTTCTATCAACAATGAATTTGTTTTAATCACCCAAGGTTTGAGAGTAGAGCCATACTGGCAGAGGAGCCGAAAAGAAAGGGAAGTATGGCATGACAACTATAACCCTATCCGTACGTCGTGTTTTACTATCGTATCCATACGACGCGGGGAACTCTGTGCCACCACTTTCCAAACAGGAAATTTACTCGTTAATCCGATCCGTACGCTTTGCATAGCAGTCTGTCAAAATGATTTTTGGAGAAATGCTGAAAGTTTCAAAGAAATCTTAAAGGTATGAAATGGTATGAGTTTAACGCCCCTATCAACACTATTAGGTTATTTAAGGGACGGGATCTCCTAGTTTCACGTTCGTCTCCGATAGGATTGAGCCAAGAGGGAAGTTCGTGTAAAGTGCCTTTCCCAAGGACACAGCGTCGGACCGAGCTGAGGCTCGAACCCCCGGACCCGCAATCTCCAAAGAGATCTTCGTACTAGAAGTATTCTAAAATGTGAAGAATACAACACCGGAGGTATGAAAGTACCACAGGGCGTACGGAATTGTCATAATGTAGCGAACAGAATGGGTTGGCTGCAATATTATAATTTCTGCCAAACACCCAGACGCTGTTGCGGTTAGCATATGATGATGATCCGTCTGCAGACAACAGACCTCAGCCAGCCAGCCATGTGGTAGACTTTGGTATAGAATAAATATGAGCATCTAACATTCTCTCCCCCCATTCTTTCCCTCCCTTTCCCCTTTCCCTTCCCCAATCTGCCCCTTCCCCAATCTGCCCCCCCCCTTCTCTCTCTCTCTCTCTCTCTCTCTCTTCTCTCGCTCTCTCTCTCTCTGTCACTGTATCTGTCTGTCTCTTTGACTCAATATCTCTGTCTCTCTCTCTATCCATCTATCTCTCTTCTCTCTCTCTTCTCTCCCTCCCTCACCCTCTCACTCTCTCTCTGTCTCTGTTTCTCTGTCAATCTATATAACTATCTATCTGTATCTGTCTATCCATCCATCTATCTGTCTAGTGATCTCTCTCTTTCTCTTCCTCTTAAACCACCAGACGTTCGGAGATATTTCCTTTCGTCGCTGATATAAACATATCAAACTATTAAAACTGGGAATTAATCTATCTCCTCCACACCCCACTGAGGTAAATAAATGATGCAACATGACGCATTTCAAAATAACCTTCAAACAGCATTTCTTTTTTTTTTTTGGTTCAGTCCTAGATAATTTCTCTCAGGTAGGCAGAATGTCTGATAATGGAATTATCTTCCGTACGCTCTGCGTGTTTCCATCTGCACTCACTTTAGGAAAGAATAATTTAATCGTTTTTTAACCTTCTCTGCACTTAAATGAATGAGTAAACTTCTGTTCCGCAGTAAAACCAGATTTGATTCTACCTTCACCCACGTAGCCAAAGTGCAGCAGTGCTGAGGCTTTTGAAGAAAAAATGAAATTCTCTACAATTGGGGATCCCTTTTGCTATCGTTAGCAAAAATAGAGAGACGTAGGGGGTGCATGCTCATTGAAAAGGCGTAAATGTCGGGGTAAGAAAAATTGGGACAGGAAAAGAGTGTGGGCTGGAATGAGAGAATACGTAAGGGATGCGTAAGCTGGGTTAAAGAGAGTGATATTGTGGTCTATACGACGATGAGTGAGTGAGTGAGTGAGTGAGTGAGTGAGTGCGTGAGTGAGTGAGTGAGTGAGTGAGTGAGTGAGTGAGTGAGTGAGTGAGTGAGTG
>NW_004797844.1:371699-375775 GCF_000002075.1 Aplysia californica
GAGAGAGAGAGAGAGAGAGATGGGGAGAAAGAGAAAGAGAGACAGACAGACAGACAGAGACAGAGACAGTGAGCGGTACTGAGACAGAAACAGATTTAAAGAAAGAGAAACTAAGAGTCAGAGAGACACAGACAGAGAGTGAAGATGGAAGGCCTTAAAGCCCATAAAACGAGTGGACAATGAAGTGACAAAATGCACGTACTTTTGCAGACTGGACAGCACTGCCCGTGGACCTCAAACCTCTCGGACTTGGGACAGTCCAGTTTGGGACAGGTCTCCTCTGTGTCCTGTCTCTCACATACCATGCGGCCGTTCTGTGGAGAGACGGGTCAGGTCAACATCACGAGGTAAATTTGTATCGCTAGAAGCTTTCTGATTTTACAACTAACTATTAACTTTGCTAACGTCGAAAATGAAAATCATAATGCTCTTTAGCGTCTTACAGTCTGTTTCTATTCCTTGCACAAGAACACGCACATACACCACACACACACACATACATACATACACACATACATACACACTCACTCACACACATGCACACACGAATGCACACTCACATTTACATACATACACACATAATATACAGCCCAACCTATTCTAACGGCCACCTGTATAAAAATAATCAGCTGTACAAACAGCCACTACCTATTCACCTATTGCGTTTTTTAAGCACGATAATGACACCGAGTAAAACATCCACCTGTCTAATACGACCATTTTTTCTCCTTGACAATGGTTGGCCATTAGTGCTGGGCAGTTAGATTCCCAATTATTGAAAGCTGAATGGTAGGAATCGACTCCGAATCCAATTACTTACTTTCTTATTATGTGATTTCTTCTGGTGGTTACCTGGTGTGCTCCGAACATCTTCAGGATTTAGGATAACCTTGATTTCGGAACACTACGAAGCATCAACTTTTATTTTTCAAAAATAAATTCTTTAAAAAAAAGAAGAAAAGTTGAATGATTAAAGTAAATGATAACCGTTGTTTTATATAAATGGGAGTCGGAACTTTTCTTCCCTAGCATTAATAGTGGGAATCGGTTCCGGAATTGATTCTTCGCCCAGCTCTATTGGCCATGTTAGACAATTTCAACTGTATTTTATTATGAACAGATGACGAATTGAATCTGAAGCCTCGTAGAACTCATGGCTTTCCTTCTTTTCTGCCGAGCGCAATAAGAACTCACAGAGACCACGGAGACAGGGAACACGATAACTAGATATTGACCAGGCTGTCTCCAGTAATTAACTGAGTGGCCCCGACATCTTTCATCACTCACATCAGCGATCTTTCTCGCCTTACTCTTCCCCTGAACTGACGCCAGATTTGCTCAGCGCAGGATTCGATCCTTCGTCAAGGCGAATCTGACACAGCGGAGGTGATAACCCAAGGTAACAAGATTTCGTGCCGAACAAAAATAGAGGGGGGGAAAAAGTGCTTTTTAAAATGCAGGAAAAAATAACCCTTGATTTTTCTTCAGGGAATTCTTCTCTTTGTCTCTTGATAAACGGTCTAAATTCCAGAAACGTTTGTAAATCTACGTCAGACAAACTCCAGAAAGCGTTTAAAATAAGCTTCAGCACTCTATTTTCAATTATTCGTGTTCAACCTTTTAACCGATACTTCACAAAGGAAAGGACCGAATATATGACCACGAGCGTTTTTTTATCATTTTTTTCCCCTTGTCAGCAATTACTCCGACGGCATAAAGTAAGAATCCACTATACGCCTTTTTGAAAAGTGATGTATGAGGGAATCTTGTACTAAGCAGTCGACATGTACTCTATATATTATGCCCCCCCCCCCCTCCTCTCCTCCGTAAAAAAAAACCCCAACAAAAAAGAAATAAAGGATCAATCACGTACATCACGTGTGTACAGTGAAATGACAGGCAAAGAAACACGAGTTATGATTCGAGTTATGATTAAATGCGTCACCAGCAAGTAGTGCTGGGCAATGAGTCGCTTTAGCAAAATCCGGATACCATGTTAGCGCACCTCTTCGGCAATTTATACGTTATTATGAACCGCTTCGGCAAATGGTTAAAACCACTTCGACAAACGGGTTAGAACCACTTTAACAAATGGATGCTCCCACTTCAGCAAACGGGTCAGGAAAGAGAGTTAAGAGTCTGAATTCGGATCATCTTCATTGAGAATTATCCGGTTATCCGGATAGTTTATTCGGATTTTGCCCACCTCTACCAGCAAGGGTGGGTAACACAATACGAATATAATAATTGTAGCGGTTCTGCGCCACCGTGTCTGTGGTGAGTCCACCTTGATTAAGATACTCACATTGCACGTGCACGTGACGCACACACGCGGGCTCATGCCCTCTCCGTGGTTGTAGTACTTGCCGCTGTAGTAGCAGTTTACTGGTGGGGAGGTTGGAGGGGGGGGGATGAAAGGTGGGGGAGGGAGAGAGAGAAAGAGTGACATGATTATTATTTTCGTCATCATTTTTATCATTACGATCATTATTATCATCATCAGTAGCATCATCGTCATTGTCTTAGTCATCATCATCATCATCATCATCATTATCATCATCATCATCATCATCATCATCATCATCATCATCATCATCATCATTGTCTTAGTCATCACCATCATCAATGCCATCATCATCATCATCATCATCATCATCATCATCATCATCATCATCATCATCATCATCATCATCATCATCACCGTCACCATCACCACCTGTTATCACACGCAACCCAAAAACCAACAACAGCGAGCAGTAACGAGTTCCCCTGTTCAAAAAACAACAACACAACACTGCAACAGGTAAAGCATTCTGGGGGTTTATGAAACAAAACAGACAAATCACACGTACAGTTCACTCACCCCCCGACAGCTCCTCCAATGACTGATGATGACGTCGTTTTGCACCGATTAAAGCCCATTATCGTGCACATTAATATCACAGATACATCCAGCACCCGTCAACTGGAGGGAGAACGATCGCACAAAGACAATACAACGTTTAATAATGCCAGCGCTAACGACCTATTTGGTTTCATATTATGTTCGTTCTACGAATTTTTTTATGGCTATTTTGACGTGTAAATTCCTCATTAGCTAATTTTAGAATGTTTTATTAGGGACGAAAAAGTTTGGATTAGTCAGTAATCTGTTATACGTTCTGCAATGGCAAAGGATACTGTTATTTTATTTTAAAACTTGAAAGAATGGAAAAGCAAAATGAAACACAAACGAAAAAAAAAAAAAAGATTTGACACCAAATACTGTGTCTTCTGAACAAAGGTAAGGTTCACATGCAGGTCAAACATCTTTATTTATACAGAAAATAACTAAAATCAAATGCTCAACGGAACCAAAAAAAATTGGACAATATGTATTAGAACCAAACGATACAAAAACTAAACAAACAAAAACCAACAACACAAAAAACCAAGAAAAAACAGCAAAAAAAACCCCCTAAGAATAAAAACCACAACCAAAAAAAATCCCAACAGGTTTGAGACAGTTTGAAGGATTCCAAATCTTGCACCAGCAGAGAAGGAACGTTACGTTAAATGCAGACCGGAAGTGCTGGAAACTAGAATCAATGGCGGCGCGTGCCGTCATCCAGATATCCTAGCCATTTCCTGGCAATCGATGAGCAGCGCTAAATTACAAACCAGAGGTCAACTCGCGCTTTGCCAATAATTTCCTCATGAATTACATCCCTTCGCTGCGATTTCATCTGGAATTACGTCCCCTGTCTGCTCGAGGAATCCACGGGGGTCAACAGGGGTCACCAACGGTCACGTGGGGTCACTATGTCAGGAGATTCGGCTACCAATAATTAGACCCCAGCGAGCCAAAGACCTCCGGAATGTTGCACGTGCAAGTTTTAGAGGAGTGAGTTTCCCTTTTTTCTCTCTTTGCCCCCCTTACATCCGTGCTGGGGCGGTTTATAAGCGTCTGTCAGCATTAGTTCACATTTGGCTTATTTTTAGACACGGCGGCCTCTTAAATCACCGGTGGTGGCCTGGTCGCTCAGAACTAACATGATGCTCGTAAAAGGGCGAGAGTGTGAGGTGGAACTCAGGGG
>NW_004797844.1:378995-380186 GCF_000002075.1 Aplysia californica
GGAATGCCGTTGAAAAGAAACAGAAAAGAAAAAAAATAATGAAACTTGAACGTAAGTAGAGAGAAGTGCTTATCTTCCGAGGAGCATCTTGAAATAATTTAAAAACACTGCATCGCCTCTCAAGGTAGAGAGATCGCTTAAGCTGAAAACAGGACGAGAACTAAAACGAAACAAAAAAATGCATTCAATCCTCACACAGTCCCTTATCACAAACGTACAAATCAAAGAAGGTCTTCCGGCAAACTGTTCTCTCGTATGTTTTGTATTTGAGAAAAAGGCTCGTTTTCGACAAACGTTTATCTCTACTGGAGCGGAAGTGGGAAGGTGTAACGGTTGAGGCGGAAGTGGAAGGGTTGAGCCTCAGGGAACTTTGTGTGTCACAACGCGGTCAAATCAGACGCTCGTCGTCAATGTCGTTTGGATATGTGGAGTTATTGGTATCATTCTAAAGCTTGTTTGCATGTCTTGCTTTTGGTGGACAAAAATACCCAGATACCAGGAGTAGAAATCAAGATATTTGCTATTGAAGGAGGTGGGGGTCGCTGGTTTCAGAGGTAAAATTAGCGAGAAAAATGGCCGTCAAAGTTTGGCGACTTCCAAAGCTTGAGAGTCGTCAAAAACTGCAAATTTATATCCTTGTGCCATAAATCAACATTTTTCAGGAAAATCCACACTGAAATGTGTTTTTCAATGGACCTTACAGGTGTTGAGTCAAAAACCAACAATTCGATAAAAAATTGCCAAATGGATAGAAACATGCCATTTTCTGATTTCATTATTTTGACGAGCGCCTGATTTCACCACGATGCCTCACCATTGTGCATGAGCTGAAGTGCACGCGCTAACCATTCAACCTGCCCCACTCACTCCAACCTCTCCCAACCTTACATGTCTATGTATGAACTCGCAGCCCCCATCTTATTCTTTGAGGTCTTGTTCTCGTACTCGTTTTTTTTCTTCTTACTCTTATTCTTGTTCTTGTTCATAATCTTGTTCCACGATTTTTTCTTTCATGTGTTGATAGGGGCGTTAAACCTACACAATGTTTTTCTTTCTTTTTTTTCCTTCATTTTTTTCCTTCTTTCCTTCTCTCCTACATTTTGTCTTTCCTCTGTCCCTATCTCCCATAGCATTGCCTTTATTTCCACGGAAGTAGGGCTGGGTGTGGGAGGAATGGAGGTGGAGGTGGGT
>NW_004797844.1:381052-382633 GCF_000002075.1 Aplysia californica
TCCTCCTCCTTCTCCTCCTTCTTCTTCTCCTCTTCCTCCTTCTCCTCCTCCACCTTCTCCTCCTCCTCCTTCTCTTCCACCTCCTCCTCCTCCTCCCCCTCCTCTGCCGTCTGGCCGGGCCCAGCAGGCCGGATAGTTTAATGTCACGGTGATCTACGGGGTATCGATCTGTGGCAGACAGGGTCTCACTGTGGGAATGTGTGTCTCTTCGTCTGCTTGTTTGTCTGTGTGTCCCTTCTTTATGTTCTACGACTGTTTTATTTTTGTTGTTTTTTGTTTAGTAGAGGTTTTACGGCGCTCGCAACTGCATAAGGTCATAGGAGCGCCAAAGTTTTTTGTTTTGTCGTTTTCTGGTCTACGAGTCTGTCTTTGAGCTTAGACGGATAAATAGATAGATAGATAGATAGATAGATAGATAGATAGATAGATAGATAGATAGATAGATAGATAGATAGATAGATAGATAGATAGATAGATAGATAGGCAGGCAGGCAGATATACATCAGAGTGTCTAGATCTTAGATGATCCGGTCTTGGATATAACAATACAAATTACATGATCTGTACTCTACATGCAAAAGGTGGGCACGTCAAAGAGTGCGTAGGTACATGCCAGACACAGTGTGAGATGACAGAACATTGCTAGAGAGCAGGAAAGGGGGTGATGGGGTGGAGGCAGAAAGGGGAGATGAGAGCAGACGATAGAACATTGTCAGAGAGCAGCGTGGGTACATGCCAGACACAGAGTGGGTACTTACTGACACAAATAGGGCAACACTCCCCGTCTCTGTACACGGGATTTGAACACTCAGTCGCTGGGCACTCCTCCTGGTGACACTCTACCGTTCCATTCTGAAAGAAAAAAGAGACAAAGAGAAAGAACATTAATGATTGAGGTACACTCCAGCAGGCAGATCTAGATCTAGTCTGGAATCTTCACACTTTATTAGGCGAATTTTTTTTTTTATGAATGAAGGTGGTTTACAGCCCCACCTCCTCCTCCTCCTCCCCCCCCAAAAAAAAAAACACAAAAAAACAACAACAAACAAACAAAAAACAAACATAATTAAGATCATTTAGAAAGCGGACTTCGACCCTGTCACTGCCAGTCATCACAGCCAACCCGAACAGAGAAGGAAATAATGCTCTAGAAGAAAAATGGGGATACTCGATAACGATTCTTTCCAATCGTGATTTCAGTTCTGTTCTTCTGCGAGCTGCAGCAGAGCTCCTAACCGCTAGGCTATGCCTTAGGCGCCCGTCATTAAACGAGCGATGTTATATTATTCAGAAAATAATACGCGTATTTTTGTGACGTCGAAACAGAAAATGAGCAAGAAAAAAAGAAAAGCTCAAAGAAAATCTAAGAATCAAATGTGAGGTTGTTGCGGGCATGTTGGGCTCAGGTTCCTCCAAGAAGAAGAGCCGTCGTGTTACGGGCATCGATTTTGTGGCGGGATGAGGAGAGTAGGGTCAGTGTGACCGGGCCGGTGAGGGTGTTCTAGATCGCCATGTCGTACATCACAGATTGCGTTGCGCGGACACACAGATAGACTCGTGTACGGACAGCGGGGAGGGGGG
>NW_004797844.1:385257-389542 GCF_000002075.1 Aplysia californica
CACACTAACATACACACTCACACACACACACACACACACACAAAGCACACACACACACACACACACACAGAGCACACACTCGCACAATTACATACTTACATATAGGCCTACATGTATATATACATGATAATAAATACACACAAACACACGCGCGCGCACTCACATGAACACACTTACGTTTAAAGACGCGCACGCAGACAGTTAGTCAGACAGACAGATAGACACACACACACACACACACACACACACACACACACACACACACACACACACACACACACATACACCTGTATCCCCCTCCTACATACATACACACAAACACACGCGCCCGCTCCGGCTCGCGGGCCACGGGGTAGAATAATCATGATTCGCCCCAGCTTCAGTTCTAAAGTCCTTAGTCCCTAGTGCGATTTGGAGGAATGTGGGGAAACTCGTGCCATGGCTGGCTGGAGATGACCATCGAGCGTTCTGTGATTGTGGCCTCTATTGTCCGAGGGTAGCAAATCGGACGAAGGTCATGAAGTACAACGCGTAAACAGTAATTAATGTTTTGGTGGGATTAATCAAAGCGAGGCATGAGGGACGGATGGGTTTGGGGGGTCCATACGGCCGGAACTGAGAAGCGGAAAGTTGGAGGGGGTGATTTGGGGTGAGGGGGAGAGAAGAGAGGAGTCTGGAAATGTCATAGAAGGGAGAGGGTAGGGACGGGGTGGGTGGGGAGAGAGGGGTATGGGAATTCTAAAGATGGGACAGGATTTGGGAAAGGAGGGGGGGGGTGTTGAGGAGAGAGGTGAGAGATGAGAGGTGTATGGAAATCCTACAGATGGGACCGGGTTTGGGAGGGGGGAGGGAAGCCAGGAAAGAGGTGTATGGAAGAACATAACTTGTTGAAAGGGTTAGGAATGGGTTTGTTTGGGGTGGGGGGGAGGGTTGAGAAGGTGTCCAGGAACGTGGACAGTTGAGTTTTCTCCCTTGACCTACGGGTACTTCGCGTTGGGTATGTGAACGCCTGGGCACACCCAGGGATCAGCTGGTCATGGAAGAGCAGGGATGTGAACCAGAGCGTGCCACACCTGACCACGAGCTCGACGTGTGGGATGGGGGGGGGGGGGGGGATCATGGTACTAACAATAAATGTGATCCACGTTTTTTAAAATAAAAGACCTGTGTGTACACGCGCGCACGCACGCACGCATGCACACACGCACACGTACGCGCTCGCTGGGCAGTTTCTACCTCCTTTCTTGCCCCATTCCTCAACCATCTTGACTTCCACAACTTGGACACGCGAACCCAGCTTCAGCCAAGAGCTGTTTTTGTCTAACACGGTGCAAAATACGGCGGAAACTGCTCTCTAACGACCACCTGTCTGAGACAATCCCGTATACAGACAACCACTATCCCCCCCCCCACAGCCTCCTGCGTCTATTCATTATTACAATGACACTTCCCAAGAGTACCACCTGTTTAAGATGACCACTTTCCTCCTCGGAACTGGAGATCTCATTGGACACGCTCGGCCTAACATGACATATTTTGAAGAAAAAACAAAGAGTATGGTCGTGGTTTTCATCTTCCTGCTGTTCTGTCTAGATCATCGCCAGAATCCGATTAGAAGCAGGGGCAGAACTGTCTGACCTAAATTGCGGAGGGAGAAATGTATTATGAATACCACCCGTGAGTGTGAGCGAGGCCATACTTTAGTCATGTAACGCGTCCCGCTAGTTAAGAAGTAGACTGCTGTAGACTGCTGTCTACAGACTAGCATGTCATTAGATTACTAGAGTCCAATGTTTTAAACATAATATCAAACTGAAGAGACGCGTACAAAACTCATCGACTACCCTGAGAGAGTACGCACCCAGCCTATCAGCTGCTAAAACACGTCAATTACAGTCAGCACGTGACTTCATCTCCAGCACTCACAGGGGATAACATCCCAAAGATTGAACAACAAGTGTAGCACACACAGACAAGAAAAAACCCACAAATCTTTATCCACGTAACTTGTCTGGTAAAAACAACAATCCCTGACGAGAGTGATAATTCCACAGTCGGTGTCTGAGTGCAACATATAATTTGCCGCGAGATCTCGTGCATTTTTGCCCCTACTTCTATTCAGATTCTTCAACAGACGAAGGAAAAAGTCTGAGATTCCTCTCTGTTCGCTCCGAAATTAACCCAATGTTGTCTTTTTCTCTCTATTCCCCTTAGGATTGAGATAGTACCTGGAAGTGACTTTTTCTTCTTCAACAATCCCAAGCTTCTCAAGGGCAGACATGCACACCCAACACACGTGCACTCCCTCCCAGCACGTGAGCAGTGAGATACTCGCCTGTTGGCGCGATACCTGGTAGAAGTCCGCTATCATCACACTGCGTGAGCTCACACTGCTTCTTGCACACAATGATACGAATATCTTATGTGTGAAGGTAGATATGTTACGTCCCAATCAATATCATTTAGATCATTTTGGAGGTGAGCTGTTTCGACCCAGGATGTCAGGGCCAATCCGGTCTGAGGAAAACGCAACGATCTGGCAGACAGAACGTTCTCTTAGAATTATAAAGTTCTGTTAGACATTTTCTGTCCCTTTTGAGTTACTATGACAATGAGGTTATATCTGTCTGCTCTATCAAAATCGTATTATTATTCAGAGTAGTTATCAAGATATTCAAAGAATTGCATTCGAATGTACTTGACATATTATTATGAAACTCAAAATTGTTAACGTAAAATTTCTCACAACTACTCGTAGGTATTGAACAGATAGAACGTAGTAATTCTAGGGTAGCAAGACGATAAGAAACCTCACTACAAAGACTTCTGTCCTCCTTTCTTAAACAAGGTTAAAGTCATCTCTCTCTAGGGACGTCACCGCCACCCCCACGTTGGCCCCACAGAGAGCAGAAACCCCCAGATGTACGTAGAAGGTCAAGTAAGTTTCGAACAGGCGGCTCAAGTACGGCTTTACCGCTTGGAATACGCTCCAGATAGAAGCAGACAAGTTTGGACCACCTTGAGGTCCCGTGACAGCACAAGTGACGCCATTGTCTGCCACGAGCGGGGCTCCTCTTTGTGACAACGCCGTTTATCCGGGGCTCCCGGAGAAACTGTTTACATATCGATTACACGATATCTGCACAGGCCCACACCAGATATTGTGCCGGCTGGAGGTACCCCAAAAAAGCTGTAAAAAGTCTTAATTTACGACGGCATTTTTCTGTCTGATTGTTTTGAGGATTTTCCTTATAGTTTTAAGCTGCTCGTTGAGTGGGAAGATAAGAAGACAATCGGGGACAACCAATGCCGCTCTCCGCAGGGAACCGGAAGTACGTCAGAGTGTGCTATCTAGGATATTCTACCACAAGTCTATGAATGGCTCCGTCCTACGACGGTCATGGGAAAACGGAATCGCCAGCTTATCTTTCGGGTTTTCATTGTCTTTCTTTCCTAACATTTTTCTGCACCTAAAGGGCAAGCGTAGCAGCCGCATGTGCAATGTGAAGGGATTTTCTAAATCCGTATCTGACATTTTCACGTACTCTCACAGGTTTGATTGACTTATTATCGTCACCGACCCCCGTACCCTGGGGAGGGATCTCAAAGACGGAAGGTGGGACAGAAGTGTCAAATGTGATTTACGCCAAGGAAAAGTCTCCCTTGTGTTTTTCGAATACACTTCAATGGGAGGGAGCCGATTGCGTCCTGAACTGTTGGTTTTTGGGGGGATTTTTTGTTCTGTTTTGGGTTGGGGTTTTTCTTTTTTTGGAAGGGGGGGGGGGGGGTTGTTGTTGTTGGTTTTGTTGGGGGGGTTTTTGGGGTCTCCTCGCTGGGGTGTCATGGAACGACCACTTCCACGTCCTGTTTACGAGGGGTAGGAGAAAGGACCCACTGAGCGTCGCTTTATTGGTTATCTAACGACCTCAAGACGTTTCCCCTGATTGCTCCAGGAATTGAATAGGGTGATTTTTAACGGGACCTAATCGACGCTGTGACGTTTTAATGACGGCCCAAAAACGGGAACCAACGAGAATCTTTCAGGAAGACGCGACTTAAGAGGGAAAGCTAAAGCCAGCTTAATTAAACACTGACCATGGATTTAGACTTCTTGTCACGTTTCTGGGAGTCACGCATAAGGCCATTGTGCGGGTAGAATGTTTTAGAGGGCATTTCGGAGAGAAAGAGACACAGACAGTGAGGGAGGGGGAGAGAGAGAGAGAAAGAAAGAGAGAGAGAGAGAGAGAGAGAGAGACAGACAGACAGACAGACAGACAGACAGACA
>NW_004797844.1:393081-400150 GCF_000002075.1 Aplysia californica
TTTTACCATTATCAAGCAGGGGCCCAGTGAGACCCGACGGCCTTTTCTGAGCTAAAGATATCCAGTAAACTGAATGGGGAAGTGGTTGGGGGGGGGGTTAGTTTGGTAAGTGCTCTGGTGTGGTTTGCTCCTTCTTTCCAGCCAACAACTGAGGTCCTGATCTCTCGGCCGTTTCTGTGTTTGTTACCCTCTTCTCTAATCTCCGGCACTTATATGACTCAATAGTACTGAAAGTACCGTAAAACTCTTGCCAAAATAAAATAAATCAATGATCTGAGAGAGTGCGGTTTCTGGGGACAGAGGGCTCGCTCTTACCTGTGTCTGAGTCTGGACACTGTAACAAGAAGCCATGGGCTTGTGTGACGATCCTCACGTCTTGGAGCGCTCCCTGTCGAGACAACGGAAGGAAGATACGAGGACATTAGATAAAGTCAGTACTTCCTGTTTCCTATAGCTTTTCTATCTACTCTTGTTTACCCCCCCCCCCCCCCGGGGCCCTTTCGGGGAAAAAGAGAAAGAGAGAAAGAAAGAAAGAGGGAGAGAGTGAGAGTGTATGTGCGTGTGTATATGAGAGAGAGAGAGAGAGAGAGAGAGAGAGAGAGAGAGAGAGAGAGAGAGTATGGACCAAGGGAGGAGATAAAGGGAGGCAGATACAAAGACAAACAAACAGACAAACAGACAGGCCAACAAATAGACACACACACTGACAGAGAGCAAAGGAAGCTCAGAAAAGAGGCTGTCCCAAACTCTGTTCCACTCCAGCTTTTTTCTAAGCGTCTATGAATGAAACCCCCCGCCCCGAGAGCCATTGACAAAGTGTAGTCTTGCTAAGCTGTTTGTCCGTTCACATCCGTAAGAAGTTAATCTCCTGGATAACACAATATAGCCAGTTAGCTTCCTGCGACCAGCATCGAAGCAACGCTCTACTTCAAATGTCCGTACATAAATATAGACCAAAGCAATCCTTTTCAAACTCGAGTGAATGATTCTCAACCTTAAGGGCACGTTTCTTCCCCGTTGGCTAAGCCTTGTCATACAGATACATCTTATCATAAAGGAGAGATTTTGTTGAGCCGGTTGGGTCTGTCGGTACAGAGTCATTCATTTCTGGTCTTCTTCCCATATTTTGTTTGTGGTAATCCTCTTTTTCATGGTCACTATCTTACTGCCCTTCGGAGCTGGTGGGGAACATCGCATGGGCGTTTCAAAGTTTAGGTAAGAGAGGGGAAAACCTTTCAGCTGTTTTCATTCAGAAACAAATGGATAAAGGGGTCCAGAATTGCCCCCCAGGACACAGGCACCCAGAATTATAATATCATCACCTTGGAAGGATTTCTTTCGCCCCGCGTGAAGTGACAAGTGACAAGCGTAGCCGATGTACGAAGGATGAACTAGATCTATGTCGGTCATAAATAGAGCGATTAGACATGTCTCTCAAGTTTTAAACTGCCGTGTCTGAACGGCTGGCAAGACACAGTTAGCACGCTGTGTTCAGGATTTTCTCATTTGAAGACACTTAAAAATCAGAAGACAAACTTACCCGTAAACTTGCTGGCAAACAAACCCGTACTCACAATTTTTTCTTAAAGTGACCAAGTAAGGGGGCATGATATGGGCTTAGACTAAAGAAAAGGAGAGGGGTGGAGTGGAGAGGGAAGAGAAATTTCAGTTTCTTAATTTCAACCCGGGCTGAGAGGGATACAACATCACAGAAAAAAGACTGAGATACACGATTAAAAGGTCTCCCAACAAGGTAATCGAACTCGGGTGTTCTGCGTGCGACAGAGAAGTATCGAAACGCTACACTACATACGCCGTTCAGTAGAGTGGGGACTGTCCATTACAGAAACAGATGACGTTTAGAGTAGAACTGTCCGTCCTCCGCTGATACATGGATGGACATGTACTCTCACAGACATTCCTGTGTTGTGCAAGTACAGGAGACTAGAGCAGATACTTTGATCATTTCCATATTTATGTCACAGGCGCAGATGTAGCTAAGGTTAATGTCCTGTTTATTGGTTACCTTCCATATGCGCAACAACTGGCACACAGAGCAGAGAGGTTTATCAACTAAGTACG
This sequence comes from Aplysia californica, assembly GCF_000002075.1. Lineage (NCBI taxonomy): Eukaryota > Metazoa > Mollusca > Gastropoda > Aplysiida > Aplysiidae > Aplysia > Aplysia californica. Next base: position 395,164 of record NW_004797844.1, read on the forward strand.
GCGGATGAAGCCACACAACAGGGTTGTGTCCATAATATGAATGAGGGAAGTGTAAGCGCCTACTATTTAGAGTTTCTGGGAGGTCAACAAAGTTTTGAACTTATCTCTTTGCAAACAAAATGAAAAGGCTTTGAGATTTGTACCTTCCAGTTTGGTAGGTGGATGTTTTAAGTTAGCTGTTTTCAGTAAACGCTTTTAGGGCCATCTTTTGATTCACTTAAGTTTTCGCCGCCATGTCGTTGGTCTAACTTAATCTCCAGTCAACCCACCTTGGACAGCGTTGCGGTGGTGTTGTTGGTGTATGTTGAAGTTGTGGTTGTGTTGTTGTTGGTGTATGTGGTGGTTGTGTTGTTGTTGGTGTATGTGGTGGTTGTGTTGTTGGTGTATGTGGTGGCTGTGCTAGTGTCGTTGGCATCTGTCGACTCACCCTGAACAGCGCGTGCTGCCCATTCCTCTGGCCCACGTAGAGCGACAGGGGCGAGCCGGAACCAGGAGACGTTCGGTCTGGCGGGAAAATGACCCTCTGGTAGATACGGCTGCAGTTGACGTACACAGACACGTGGTCGCCGCTGAGGGTAACGGCCAGTTTGTGCCACAGTCCGTCCGCCAGTCTGTAGGGAAATGTCTCTACTCGGACATGCTGGTCGTGGCTATAGTGGAAGCGCAGCTCGTTCCGTCGACCACTGCTCTCGATCTCCAGAAATCTGGAACGACAACAACATACGCAATGTGATGTTTTAGTTTTAGTAGAGGTTTTACGGCGCTCGCAACTGCATAAGGTCATATGAGCGCCAGAAGAATAGAGGATTACAAGAGAGTAACAAACATAAAAAAGAAAGGGGGGAGGGGATGAGGACGATAGATGTTTGATAGGAAAGAAGGAGCAAACCACACCAGAGCACTCGCCAACCACCCACACGCAATGTGAGGTGAGAGAGGACACGACAGGACAACAAATGGATGCGCTGATTTATTATTATCGTTAATGTGGGTGTTTTACGCCCCAATTGACACAATTTAGACTGTTATGGAGACGGGAGGCTTCCGTCTCCACCAGACGCAGCCTTAGCCTGACAGGGAGTGAGTGATGATACATCCGAGCAGACAGACTGAGATACTCGATAAAATGAATGTGCTCCCTTTTTTGGGAATTGAACACGGGCCTCGTGCGTGTCACAGCTAAACGCCTGGCCTCTACATCACAGACGTTGGTTTACATAGCAAGAGGTGAGATAGAACAAGATAGTATTGTTTGTTTTGTAAAGTTTTTTTTACGGCGGTCGCAACTGCATAAGGTCATATGAGCGCGCGGGACACACCTAATATTTTCAGTTGGTAGGACATTTTGAATTTTGCCCGGGTGGCGGCCGAAGTCTACTCTTATCGATTTTAGATCACTAAGGGATCTTTAACGTGCGCAACTTGCACACGGGCCCTCCGAGATTTTTCGCCCTTGTCCGAGAAGGCTAGGTGTAGATCTTTCCTACAAAAAGATCAGGGGTGTGGCAGAAAGACAGCAGTAAGGAGGAGCCGAGGAGTAGCAGTAGAAAGGCTGCAGAAAGAGTCAGGAGCCCAGAGGTGTGGGCAAAGGAGGTGAGGGGGTGGGGGCAGAAAGTGGAAATGAAAGCAGACAACAGAACATTGCTAGAGAGCAGGAAAGAAGGTGAAAGGAGACAATTTTAGAGAAGAAAAATTTTCGGTGCTACCCGAATTCGAACCCAGGACCTTTGAATGAGAGGCCAACACCTTAACCTTTAGGCCACGAGAGCCCCCCCAAGATAGTATGAGAAATAGGTAAAGTGAGAGGAGATGAAATGGGATTCGAGATGATGAGAAAGAGAAAAATCGTACCATGACCCCCAAAATACCAGTCTTTGTTCTTCAAAATTCCTACTACAGAGTTGGGGCAAGATGGCTTCGACATGATCTGGAACGTGTACCCGTGGATACTACAACATGCAAGAAACACTGCCAAGCCGTCTTTGAGGGATTATATCGAACCGCAAAAGCTGATAATCCGACGCCGTTCTGACAGATTAGACTATAAGATTAACCTGATGACCTTTGAGACAACGCCGCTCGCTCATCAATCAAAAGAACTGGGGACGCGTGTGTTTGTTTGTGTGTGTGTGTGTGTGTATGTGTGTGTGTGTGTGTGTGTGTGTGTTTGTGCGTGTGTGCGTGTGTGCGTGTGTGCGTGTGTGTGTTTGTGTGTGTGTATGTGTGTGTGTGAGTGTGTGTGTGTGTGTGTTTGTGTGTATGTGTGTGTGTGTGTGTGTGTGTGTGTGTGTGTGTGTGTGTGTGTGTGTGTGTGTGTGTGTGTGTGGAAGGGAGGGGGGTCAATTGGTATCATACAAGACAGCCAAGAGGATGACCTTTGTCCGAATGCCTAATACGTCTTTTTTATATGGAACGTACGGGGAGATCGATAAAATTTCCATGCTCAGGTCTTAGTTCTGACGGGGGTGGGTACTAAACACGAAAGTCTCGTCTCTCGTAATGTCTTCACAGTGCCGTGTTACTTGGGTCTGTTTCGTGCCAGTTAGGTGCTTCACCGTCGCACACAGAAGAGTGTAGTTCGAGTCCCGTATGGTTACGTTTTCATCGAGCACTTTTTGTCTGTTTTGTATACTAGGACACTGTATCAATCTCAGCACCGGGTTGGTGTTTGAAGCTTTTGCCATTATAACTGTCATGTACAGTTTTCATGATAATATATCTGTGAAAACATTGATTGTTTGTTTTTTTAATTTGTTGTCAGCTGATGTCATGATTAATTGAGTAATCGACTACACATCCCCGTGAGGATGTGTAGATTTATCGTTCTTGCCTTGTGCACACCATGAATAGGTTGTTGTTATTGATTGGTATACCTTGTATCATGTTATATTATATACGTGAATGTCTTGATGATTCCTGCCTGCTAGAAGCACTTGGGAGAATACTTATATTTATGTATAAATTATCAGCGTCTATGGTAAAATGACTAGATCTACTTTCTTTGCCTAACAAACAAAAAGCTGAGAGTTCGATTCCAATCAGGGAAGGTTTTTTAAATTGATTTTCAGCGGACATTCGGGTTCAAAATATATCGCAGAATACAGAATAATCTGAACAGTTAAGGTAGAAGTGTAAAACATTTCGTACAGTGCGGTATGTAATCTTAACACTAATCTTTGATACCTTACGGCTTTCTGTTGAGTATTTTTCGTCTGATAGATTTGATTCTTCTGTTCCTCTACGGTAAGACAGGGGGTAGGAAGTAACGAGATAAACATCCAGGGCCTGTTTAGATGAAGTGAAAATGATTTACAAACAGCTCTCTGTGGCCCGGGATAAGCGCAACAAGCAAGGGGGGAAGTCAACTCTATTGTAGGTTCGCGCGCGCGCCGACTCAATGACGCCTTCCGCTGTTCCATCATCAAGGGCGATAATTCTAGATAGCTACCGGGCTGCGTGTGGTGGTGATCAATTTTCCCGCCTCCACCCCCTCAGTGACAGGCAGGCCTCGCCGACACCGACCGGCTTGCTTCAAAAGTGAGAACAACTCCAGATTGGAGGAGGTGGTGGTGGTGGAGTCTCGGCGCAACTGGTCCGATCGGGTTCCAAGCTAAACAAGTCGCAGCCTTGCGTAACGCGCGGATGTTGACTCTACACGCTCCCGTTTCTCCCTGACTCTTTTGATCCCAGACCAAAGATTTCACATCGCGTTGTCTTTGAAGCGAAACAAATCAATAGCAGTCAGGGGAAAGGATTGCTTGCCATAACAGAACACAAAACAACCCCCTCCCCCACCGCCCCCCCAAAAAAAAACAACAAACAACAACAACAACGAAAAGGGTAACTGTTTTGAGGCCGTTTCCAGACCGAAGAGATAAACCCGGAATTAATCCTGCAATTAGTACTTCATTTTCATTGGAGTCGAGTTTCTAGTCGTGTTTTGATGCTTTCGCTTCGTAGCAATATTTTGCCAGTTAACTTCAAAAGGACTCGGACTTCCGGTCTTAAGTTAGAACAATGGAACTTTTCAGGAAGTCGATGAATGGAGTCACCAACTGACGTTTCGTTCCATCATTTTGTTTTTTTTAGTTTCCAGGTGAGTTTGATTTTTGTTTGCTATTTTGTTTTTGTCTAATAATCGTAAAGCAAGCTCGGCTTTAAGAATTCCTGTTTTTGAAATGCACTTTGATACTTGAGACGTCATCAAGATACTTGAACTGCTTTTCGCATTATTGCTCTATCCCTATTCAGCCATGAAACATTTGTGGTGATATACGACATATTATTTAAAAATACATATTGTATTAATACACTAGTATACAGCTTGATAGAGACAAAGACACAAAAACAAACAACCTAACAAACAAACAAACAGGCAGGCAGGCAGACAGACAGACAGACAAACAAACAAACAAACAAACAGGTAGACAGGCAGACACACACAAACAAACAAACAAAACAGACAGACAAACAAACAAACAAACAAACAGGTAGACAAGCAGACACACGCACAAACAAACACACAAAAGCACACAACAGCAACACACAAACACACAGCCCCACCCATACAGGTGCGTTTCCAAGGTGAGCCTTCCCCCCCCCCCTCCCCTCCCCTAGCCGCCTCACACACTCAACACTGACCTGGAGTTGGGCGAGGAGAAAGCGATGAGGGTGCCGGAGTCGCCCACGGTCTGCCTGACAGACAAACAGACAGACAGACAGACAGACAGACAGACAGACAGAGCAAACAAACATACAGACAGACAGACAAAGCAAACAAACATACAGACAGACAAATAAACAAACACACACACACTGACCTGGAGTTGGGCGAGGAGAAAGCGATGAGTGTGCCGGAGTCGCCCACGTCCTGCTTGACAGAGAACAGGAAGCTGATCTCCCGGTGCTGGGCCAGGAGCTCCAGGGCACGGTCCGTTACGCTGGCCGGAAGTACCAGGTCACGCTCCGAGTCTGTCACGTCACAGGG
>NW_004797844.1:401464-403295 GCF_000002075.1 Aplysia californica
GAGAGAGAGAGAGAGAGAGAGAGAGGGCGAGTGGGTTGAAAGATGAGAGAGAAAAAAGGAGCGATAAGGATATTAATGTAAAACATATAACACTCAACAAGCGTTGACAAGTGTGCGTCACTGACAAGAAGCGCCATCGTTTGGACTTTGACGCTTGCCCGATCAATCAGGTCTCCCTCATCAGCTCGGAGTAGAAAATCCCATTGGTGAAAATGGTATAGGTTTAACGTCTCTATAAACACTAAGAGGTTATTTGAAAAGCGGGATCTCCCAGTTTTAACGTCCTTCTCCGAAAGGACTGAGCCTACAGGGAAATTCGTATAAAGTTTCTGTCACAAGGTCACAACGCAACACCGAGCTGAGGCTCGAACCCCCGAACCCACAATATCACGATTACGGGTCCGGTAGCGTAACCACTAGGCCACCGACGCCACCTGAAATCTCATTGGCTGATGTACTCATTTGTCGAGGACTAAGGGTAAACTTGGATCTCTGAAGTGCAACTTACACAAAGGATAATTAATTGTTGCTCTTTCTTTAGTCATTATGTCATTGCAGTCAAGCAGTATCATAGTAAAAATACGAAAGGCTTTTATTGTATAATAATTATATTACTATTATTATTATTGTTATCATCATTATTATTATCATTATATATTTTTTTGGCGAAAGGAAAACGTATTCATGTGCTAACGATGACGGACAGAGGTTATTAGAGTGGGTAATTAGAATAATTATGAACACAACTTTTTTCGTTTGATAATCTCAAGTTTCTACCTGGGAGCGAGACTTCCAGTGGATGATGAAAACAGAAAATTCAAGATGTAGAAAATCAAACAGAATTGTACAGAGGTTACCTTCGCTTACAGACATACGACAAGACAAATCTAGTTAGTTTGACTCTGTACGCCTACTGTTACGCATACTATTTTACCTACTATCATGTTTACTTTTTTTTATTAAGTGTTTTACGGCGCTCACAACAGCATAATATCACTTGAGCGCAAGGACATATTATACATTTTCAGTTGGTAGGAATTTTGCCTGGGTGGCGGCCGAAACCTATTATCGATTTTGGACCACCAAGGGATGATCTTTAACGTGCGCAACTTGCACACGAGACCTCACAGATCTTTCCTTCTTGTCCGAGAAGGCTAGGTGTGTGTTTACTACAGTATTACGCCTTTTCTGCAACATCGGACCTGTGTGAAACTGTCGTGACAGCAAGCGAGCCGGAGGTAGGTCCAGGCTGGCCAGTGCTGTACATTATTCATCTTCTCCTCGTGTGAGCGAGATGCGCGGCGCGGTCTGGGGCGGCGATAAGACGGGTCGTCTGAGGTGTTGCAGTCTCCAGCGCGCGCGACGGAGGGCCAGGCCGGTGTCTGATAGTGGCGGGAACTCTCGTCTGACCGCCCGGGGTGTGGTGACAGCGGCGGTGGAGGGCCAGGGGCGCAGTGGGGAGGGTCCGGGGTCGAAACTCGCTGGTGTGGCAGTTTTATATAATGAATGCGTGATAGTGGCTTAATGTGTGTGTGTGTGTGTGTGTGTGTGTGTGTGTGTGTGTGTGTGTGTGTGTGTTGTGTTTGTGCGTGTACTTATGTGCGCGTGTTTGTGTGTTTGTTTGAGCGTGGGCAGCTACGGCAAAGCGGGGAAAAAGAGAGAGAATGAATAAACTAAGGAAGGAAGTTAGGAAGGAAGGAAGGGAAGGGGGAAGGAAGGAAGGGAAGGGGGAAGGAAGTAATTCGCAAATGACAGATATATTAACAAGAGACAGAGAATATCAAAGAGAGAGGGAGAGAGAGAGAGAGAGAGAGAGAGAGAGTGTGTGTGT
>NW_004797844.1:403429-414926 GCF_000002075.1 Aplysia californica
GAGAGAGAGAGAGAGAGAGAGAGAGAGAGAGAGAGAGAATGGTATTGAATTAATGCTTGCGCGAACAGCTGTGAAGTCATACTTTTGAATATAAATGTGTAGATAAGAAATTTGTTCGTTCAAGTTTATTTTTTTTTTCCTGTATACGTGTATCAGTCTGCGTGTGGAACTCCCGGATTCTCTCAGTCTTACGGTCGCTCACTCATTGACAGCTTATTTCTGCGTCAGAGCTCCCTCCTCCAAACATAAAACATACTGCGAACCGTTGACCTCATTTAAATTGGTCCATCCAATACGAGCCAACTAGGATGGTGATAGCTAGGGAACAGAAGCCGGCACATAACATCAAATCGTGAACCACATTACATTACAGCACTTTAGACTCTTGGAGCTCAGGAAGAAGTTTCTAAATATAACTCTGGTGTGTAATTAATCTTTGAGGGCGAGGCGCGCCACCTTGTAGGAGCCGAGACCCCATGCAGCGAGTCAACAGTTGAGCAAAGTTCACTCGCTCACTCGGTAAACATTTAGGCCACCCACCACCTCTCACGCGCGGTATCCCTCACTTTAGGCGACTATTTTTGGACACTTGATCCGTGGAGAACTTCCGAGACATGTGATCAATAGCACTTGGCTTTTGGACCTGGAGAATGTCCACAGTTATGGTAACCATGGGTGCTTTGATGTATCCTACTGTTACACACTAAACAACGACAAAACAAAACCAGGTTTCAAATACAAATGTATTGATCTGGTGCCAATATTACAAATTATCGGTGAGCTAGAATTCTCCTGTTTGTAAACTTGGTTCTAAGTAAGTTGAACCTTCTCTAACAGCCACCTGTCCAAGACAATTACCTGTACAAACGACCACTTCCCACAACGTCCTTGCTTTTTAAAAATATAACGATCACCTGTCTAAAACAACCACTGTGTGTTGACATAAAGAGCGCGATCAGCTCAAGCATCATTATACGGGGTGCCCACTACGGCTGGATCGGGCTGATCACCTGACTCGATCGCCGGAAACTGAAAACAAACACGTTTGTTTTTGAGGCGATCGAGGCGGGCGATCGGCCCGATCGCCGATCCCAGCGTAGTGGGCACCCCGTATTACAAGAGCCCCCTGAGAAGGAAGTCTATAGTCTCGACCCCGGAGTCCCTTCAACAACGTACTGACAAAATGCTACTTCGGAATTACAAAGTTTCAACTGACATTTTGGGCCATTTTGAGCTACTTAGACCATGGGGTCAGAAACCATAATATTATTATTATGATCTATCTCCTCTATCAAAATCGTAAGATTATTCGGAATCGTATTTAGGATATTCAAAGAATTGCATTATTGGAAAAAGTTTGGCATGTCGTAAAACTCATTTTTTTTAAAGTCAAATTTCTCAAAACTAGATACTGAGCAGAAAGAACTTTGTAATTCTAATAGCGTAGTTCTGACAACCCGACATCGGCGTGGACAGTTTTCCCTCTTATAATCCTCGTCATTTCCCTCCTGTGGCCACTGTACAGCTTGACTTATCCTGTCACTGTCACATTAGGGCCTGGGGACACGGTCAAGCTGTACGCACACCAAACAATCTGCACGGGGCGGGCTGCAAAATGATCTCTATGGTTGCTGTGAGAGCGTGCACACTGGACAACGCGCTCTTGTGACCTTACGTAGTAGCGAGCGCCTCAAAACACTTGCCAAAACACTTGCCATACCCCCCCCCCTCCAAACATCCCTGGCTTGTTTTGTATTTGTTGCTCCAGGCAATCCACACCAACAAGATACCATTTTACTTTTTATGCTCTGTCTGTTGGAGTCTTTCACGGACAATTTATGAAACAGATTATGTTTAACAAGTTTTGTCCCCGTAGTTTCAACAATTAAGCGTCTCTCAGACGAGGGCTGAACATTTAAAGAAATCCTCAAGCCTTTACAAACATACGGTAATTTCCTAAACTGGGTCTGGAGTGATGCTCTTGTCATTAAAAAAGTGGAACTCGCTTTCCACCTCCTTTCCACCACAAACACTTCTGGCGAACACACACGTTTTAGGAGAAGGAACCGACATTTTCTTTTCCATTCTTATTTATTTTTTTATTTTTTATTTATTTATTTTTTAAAAATATTTTGGGGGGATCAAACTTTAAATGCCATTTCTCTAATTACTCCTCTTCCATTTAATCAGAGATGTCGGAACCATTTTTTTCTAAGTGTAACTTTGCAGGTCCCGAGGGCCAATCAAGCTGGCGATTTGTGCTTTCAGCCTGGTCCTGTTTGATAGAGCAATGGGCCGAGGAATGCCGGCTGGTCGATGGGGCAAGTATGCAAAGACCTCTGGTACACCACCGCACAATTACACGCTGAACAGAGCGCCTACATTACGCTATGGCTGGATTGATTCATTGGAAGAAAGTGGGGGTGGGGTTGGGGTGGGGTGGGGTGGGGGTTGGGGTGGCGTTTGAGGGTGTGTGTGTAAGGGGTGGGGGTGAATGAGAGACAGAGAGAAAGACACAGAAAGAGAGTAGGAGAATGTCTTTTGTACGTGCGTGTGTGTGTGTGTGTGTGTGTGTGTGTGTGTGTGTGTGTGTGTGTGTGTGTGTGTGTGTGTGTGTGTGTGTGTGTGTGAGTGTGATCCACTGGAAAAGCTGGGGTGTGGAGTGTGGGGGTGGAGTGTGGGGATGGAGTGAGGGAGTGGTTTGGCGTGGTATTTGAATGTTTGTCTGCGTGTGTATGTGTGAGTCAACCTCGTTTTCACTGTCGGTTTATCTGTCCTTTACCATTGGGGGGGTATGGGGGGGGGGGGGTCAAGTTCGTGAAACTTTTACAACGGATCAAAATCTGTGTTGGATTCAGTTTTTGTCAAATTCGCTAAACTTTCTCACACCGTATCAGAATCTGAGTTGGGCGTAGTCACAACATCAATTGTAGGGGCCAGCAGGGAAATCGACGGCAATGATGGCGACAATTATCCCGCCTGCCAAATTACCGAGCACACCGCCACATTGCAGGCCACGGTGTTGGCAGATCTCACGTCTACCATACAAACCTGGGCGTCATATTATTTAACATTTCGTTGTAGTAACAGTTTCGCGGCACTTGAAATACAATTAGGTCATACAAGCGTCGAAAATCAGAGGTGTCACAGGAGAGTAACAAACGCAAAAAAGGAAGAGGAGAGATAAGGGCGGTAGATGTTCGATGGGGAAGAAGGAACAAACCACACCAGAGCACCCACCAACCTCTCATTCATGCTGGACGAACGCGAGCAGCGATGTATTTTATTAAGATGTCAAAGCCAGGTTCGTAGCGAATCAGCACAATACAGGTCACATTTCGTCAGGAGCTAGACAGTAACAACAGTAACCAGAAACACGTACGTATCACCCGAACACAAAAGAGAGCAAACCAGAGAGCCCACTAACCACCCGCTCGTTTCCACAGCTTACCTCTCCGTCATCATCCAGTGCCAGATCTGTGGCAGACATCGGCGAGCATGGTTCTCCATTCATTCCTTTTCTTGGATGCTATTAAAAAAGCTACGTTTCCCTGATCTTTCCCAGTTACCCATTTTTTTGTTCCCTAAGTGGGTTGCTCTGGACCTACCCCTGCCTCGTTTGCCATCAATTTTGCCTGTGAGAGCTAGATGTTCAAGACCTTTATGTCTCTTCACTGTCACGTTGGGCATTCAGCGGTAGACCAAGGAGTTATCAATACATGAATGACGTGTTTCTGCCTCTCACCACGACAATCCAGCGGGATCGTTACAGGCTCATGCTTGCTGGCATGGTCTGTCGATCACTTGAAAAGGTGTGAAGGAGGGGGGGGGGAAGGGTGTCTGTTGCTCTTGGCCTTTGTCTGAGATACTGAGATTGTAATGGCCTTTGTGCACCCAGATCAGATTTCCGAACTCCTCGGAAGTCCCCAGTGCGCGTAGTGCATATCCAAGACATCTCATCACTTAAAAATGAAAGAACAGCAAGTATGCCCCCCATGCAGAATTCTAAATGAAGAACATTTATAAAAATCTAAAAATATTACGTTCATGCAAATTAGATAAGGAAAGGAACCCACATTAGCCAAAGCCACTCATGCTGAAAAGCATGGTTAGGCAAATAACAGTTGGGAGAAAAGAGGCTGAGACAAGGAAATCTTTTGGCAGACAAAAGACACATGAGTGAAGTTGGATTAAAACCTTCAGTATAGGGGTCTTTACATCCGCTTCGACACATTCAAATTATTATGGAGGTGGGATTCAAGGGCCAACACGGGTTGAGAGGTATACAACATCCCAGTTGAAAGACGGAGAAACCCGATGAAAACTCTCCCCAATGTGAGAAAACACCAATGTGATTACACACAGTGTAATTACACACCACCAACGTGACTACTACTACCCACGAATGTGACAACACACGTGTGACTACACACCAATGCAATTACACACCAACTAGACTACCCATTAATGTGATTGCACACGAGTGACTACACACCGTAGTGGCTACAAATACTACGTTCAGCACGAGGAGCACACAGCTAAATATCTCTGGACTGTAGAACTCGGGGAGCATGCTGCATAAAACCAGACGGGTAATTAGCCCTTGTGATTAACCCCAACTTGTTAACAAGACGACCTAAGCGAGGGGAAAAAATCTGTGACTTCAGGCGATGGTGGGGTTGGTTTTTTTTCTTTACTTTTCTCTTTTTTGTGGGGGGGGGGTGGGGAGGGGGGGGAGATGGGGGAGATGGGATAGGGGTCGGTCCTTTCTTCCCTCTACGTCAGAGAAGGTCTATTCACCTCTGTGCACGAGATTCGGTCCGCTGTGTCGAGGTCAAAGGGTGGGTGGGGGGTTGAAAGGGGGGGGGGGGATGCGGAAACTGGAACCAAAAACCTTTTTCAAAGCAGTGTCTCGCTTCATTACCGGGTTCAGCAGTGATAAGAAAATAATTTGAAATATTTGGTGAAGCTGTCTGCCGATTTTGCCATGTTACCTTTTCTAACGAAATGGGGGGTTTTTCCCGCCGTTATTTTAACGAATTTTGGAAGACTGTGCAACTGCTTTTTTTTGCATGCTGAATTTTTAAAAGAATACAAAAGCAACGTTCAACAATTTTGGCTGTCGAATCTTATATGTACGTCCCTCAATGCGTGGGTTTGATGCTGTACATCATGCAGCATATCAACCGCTCTATGATAGCTCCACCCTTGGCACTTGCCACAGGCAATTATGTCAGGAAAAAATGCAGCAAAATCAATTAGTGTCATGTCACCGTGTCTTTCCAGTCCCGAACTTCCCCAACGAGTTCGCCAGTGGGAGTAAACAGCGTTAATGCAACAAACCTGGCTGTCTGTTGAACAAAATCCAGCGCTTGATACAATAATAACTTTGTGGGCGGGGTAAAAAAAAAAAAAGTTGAAAAATTAAGAAACTACATGAATTAACCGTTTCAGACTTCACGCACCTTCTCGTTCCTGACCAGAGAATTCAATCACCGCAGACGCGTATTATTCTTCTAAACTGTGGCCTACAGAAGTGATTCCCTTTGTAAAAGTCATCTTGTATATATGTTTCTGTTCCTGACGTGTAGATTAAGGATGCGTTCTTTGCGGTGGTCCACCTCATCGACTCGGTGGATGTTTTACAAAAGCCAGTCAGCCGCTCGTTACTTTGCTGTCCACGTGACGCCAGATAAGCCTCTCTTTGAACCAGCGGTGGCCACCTCTTTGTGTGAGTCGGACAAACGATACTCCCGAAGGTGTTCGGCCATTCCCCGACACTTAACCTAGAGCTGGGCGGAGAATCGATTCCGGAACCGATTCCCACGATTATTGCTGCTGCGGAAGAAAAGTTCCGACTCCTTTTTACGTAAACCAACGGTTACCAGTTACTTTAATCACTAGAATCTTCTCTTTTTTAACCCATTTATTTTTGAAAAATAAAAGTTGATGCTTTGTAGTGTTCCGATATCAAGGTCATCCTACATCTTGAAGATGTTTTGAGCCAGCCAGGTAACCACGGGAAGAAATTACTTCCTTAGAAAGTAAGTAATTGGGTTCGGAGTCGATTTTTACCATTCCTAGCTTTCAATAATCGGGAACCTAGCCGCCTAGCACTAAACCAGGGCCCAGGAACCGCCGCTAATCTCCAACACCACACCCCTGGGGACGGACTATCTGTATGAGGGCGTTAACCCTTGAAGACCCCCGTGTCCAGCAGACCTGACTCCCAGACTCTGCCTCCCGCGCTGCTCGTAATCTCTCCGTTATTAACCCCTCAAGGTCTGCGAGATCGCGGCCATGTTGGCTCGGTAATTGGCAGCGATAAGCGAGTCGTGCATGAAGGTAGCAGCACAAAGACACTATGAGAGACGTTTGTGGGGAGCAGTGTACGTAGCAGAACCATGGGTCAACGGTAGATCGAAAAATATGAATAGTTATGTATTGTTCCTTTTCTAGAAAAAAGGACAGATTTTACACTGTCTGGGCTATTATAAGATGCCGAATCTTAACGAGGAAAAGATCGACAATACAGAGATAACTGCCCCTATAAAAAGCTAATATATATTATACATATGCATAATATTATATTAATTTATATTGCATTATATTATATTATATTATATTATATTATATTATATTATATTATATTATATTATATTATATTATATTATATTATATTATATTATATTATATTATATCATACTATATTATATTATATTACAATATTGACTTTTTACTCAGTGATTTTCCCCAAGTCGATCGTCAAGTCGTGGCAAAATCACCAACAGTCAGCCCTATACCTGGAGGCCAGAAGGTAACCGTCTGTTACCGGACCGTGCCTCTGACAGACCGGTCACTGGTGACCTCCCGCTGCGCAATCGCAGGGGAGTGGAAAAGAATTACAGGTTTGGTCTGAACAGAGAAGAGAAAAACAGCGTCCGTCAGAACACAGAGGTAGTTATGTAACTGGGCAAGACAAGGGTTAACCACAGACCAATGATCGCATCCGCTGACCAAGTCCGAACAGTTGTCTCAACCACGTAGAGTTCCTTTGGGCACAAACATAAGTTGTTTGTAATAACTTCACGGGGGTTTAATAGTATGCCGGTTCTTTTTGTTCAAACTAGATGTAGTACAGGAACATCATTTGGTGCTCTTATGACCTTATGCAGTTGCGATCGCCGTAAAACCTCTACTAAAACTAAAAAGGAACATCATTTGGTGATAACCAGTCCACTAAACTTTCACTGACAATTCCCATTCCCAATCGTAAATGGCCTCAACGTATAAGGAGATAGTGGTGCGAACAGCAAATAACTTCACGTGAACATTGACGTTCAAGTAAAGACCAAGAGCAATCGACATGTAAGTATGGCATCTACTCGCATACTATCCCCTTCTTCCGCACGTTCACTTTCCCTCTTATTCCCTCCTGGTTAATCGGGGCTGAGCAGCAAAACCATTAAACGTTCAAAACGCCTTTTTGTATCCGGCGAAGCGTTAAACTGAAACCAAACGAAGCTGAACGCTGGCGCTCAGAGCCCCTCCACCGTGCCCGGACATAAACCAGGCCACGATGGCCACCAGTTAAACACCACCAGACAAATCGACTCACCACCCCACAACGCCCTCTCTCTCGGGTCAGGTGAGGAAAACGAGATTGGACTCGCAAAAAGTGAGCATAAAAAGGCTGCGGCCCGTCAAGTTTGTTTGGCTTTCCCTGAAAAAACTGGACACTGAAGCCAACCCAGAGAATCCAATCCAGATGGCGACTTAAGTATTTCCGCTAATGGACGAGCTCGCCTCTCCCACCTAGCCACTTGGCCTGGGTTCGGCCGGCCTCACGGGGCCCCCAAAACACCTGATCTCCGCATAATTTGTAGGTAAAAACAGCAACCGTCGCTCACCGCTGGCCCAGGGACAGAACCCAGTGGACCCAACTGGACACCAGCCCGGAAATAGTCAGGGGTCACTCGCCCCCCGTCCAGAGCAGCTGAGAGCGGATGCCTCCAGTAGGGTCCCGGGTGCATTGCGGGACTTTATTTATCAGCCGGGCTCGATAAGGTCTATTTACAATCTCTGGTCAGTTTCGGGGGGCTCTTTTTGTGTGTGCATTTGCGTTTTGTTAAGACAGTTTGGGAACTGCGGCGATACCTTCTGGGCGTCTCCTTCTCCTTCTCCTTCTCCTTCTCCTTCTTCTTCTTCTTCTTCTTCTTCTTCTTCTTCTTCTTCTTCTTCTTCTTCTTTTTCTCCCCCCTCCTCCTCCTCTCCCTCCTCCTCCTCCTCCTTCACTGCTTTGTCCCCCCTCTCACCCACCCACCCAACGCTTTCCTCTTTCCTGTATCCTTTAAGAACTCTCAGCTCAAACTTAATCGAGCAAAGTTCCGCTCAATGCTGGACGTTTTTGTCAATGCTGGACGTTTTTTAACTATTGAAATTAATTGTAAAAACGCACATTCCTGAGCACGCGGAAAAACACCCGCAACATCACGATCTCAAAGCCTACAGCCTGTTCTGCACCAGAGAGAGAATCTCTCAATCTCCTTCGCCTGCCTTTTACGTGAGAGATGGGGGGAAACATCTTGTCCCTTAACGCCCCACCACGTCCCAGTACATCTAATGCAATCTTCATATCGTTTTGATATCTACTGAACAATAGACGATAAATTCCCGCGAAGATCTCCCCCTCTCGGATAGGTTAAAGGAGTACACGAAACTGACGCCAACAGAAGGCACACAACAGTAACATAGCCACCAAAGCGTGACGCGGCAGCGGCCTGCTACTTTTGTCATGTTAAGAGGCAATAATATTTAAATAAAAGGTACAAGACAGCATTATTTGGACTTCTTAAAATACTTGACGCATCAACGCGTGGAAATCGGGAATCGAATCAACGGTTCGTTAAATCATGCGCTTTTATTTTTGGATGATACAGTCGGGAATTTGCAAACGTCAGGAACTTTGGGACCCCGCTATGTGGCAAATTTTCAAAAGACTGATTAGCTGTGGTTGGGAGCCTAAAGACGAGACTCGGCGAGGGGGAAAGCTCCTCTCCAATAACATCGTATGCGTGTCGGTAGTGCAAAACACACATATCCTAAGAGTAGGGGAGACGGAAATGAGACTTTTTTTTAGTCGTTATAGTTCGTGGTTAACCACTTATATAGAAACATAGGGAAGGTTTGAGGGGGAGGGGTAGAGAGAGGAAAGGGAAAAGGTAACAGAGGAAGGGACGATAGATAGAGAGGTGGGGCAAAGAGAGATAGGGAGAGAGAGGGGGCAACAGAGAAAGAGAGAGCGGAGAGAGAGAGAGAGAGAGAGAGAGAGAGAGAGAGAGAGAGAGAGAGAGAGAGAGAGAGGGAGGGAGAGAAGGGGTAGAGGGGAGAGAATGGGAAAGAAATAAATATTACGATTACGAGAGGGGTAAGATTTTTTAAAAAGAGTAGATCAAGAAAAGATACATTGGCGAAGACAGGGTAGAGAAAAAGGAGGGCCGGGGGGGGGGGGGGCGGGGGGAGGAAGTGAGACATTAAACGGATGATGAGAGAGGGAAATGGGTTGTTAGACACCAGTACGATGTACGTACGGCGCAATTAAAAAAGAATATGCGCGTTTGAAGAAGAGCTACGCCCCATAACGTAGGGGGAGCAGTACATAATATGAAGTAGGTGTGGGGGAAGCGCTTTTCATTCAGCCTCGAAACATTACAACAGACCTTTGGTTATTCTACAAGACGTCTCAGACAACAGTCAAAAGGGGAAAGGGACAGTGTTGGCGGGGGCACGTGACTAATTAAACGTCAAACCGTTGAGGCGAACCACATTAAATTCATGAATTTATAACTTTTTAGAGATTAAAGTCTGGAGCAGAAAAGGAAATACTTGAAATCTTTTTTACCTTCTCCGCTCGTCGTGTTTTACTTTCGTATACATACGACGTGGGGAACTCTGAGCCACCACTTCCCAAAGAGGAAATTTACTTGTTAATCCGATCCGCGCGCTTTGAAAAAAAAAGGGGAAATGGTAAGAGTTTAACGCCCCTATCAACACTATTAGGTTATTTAAGAGGCGGGACCTCCTAATTTAACGTCCGTCTCCGATAGGACCGAGCCAAGTGGGAAGTTCGTGTAAAGTGCCTTTCCCAAGGACACAACGTCGGACCGAGCTGAGACTCGAACCCCCGAACCCGCAATCTCACGATTACGAGTCCGGTAGCCTAACCACAAGGCTACCAACGCCTTCCGTACGCTTTGCATAGCAGTCTGTCAAAATAATTTTTTGAGAAATACTGAAAGTTTCAAAGAGATCTTCGTGCTAGAAGTATTCTAAAATGTGAAGAATACAACTCCGAGGGTACAAAATGACTCCACGGCGTACGAATAGGACTAAGGACTAATTTTTCTGTGTTGATCTGTGTTGCCTGAAATCCCACATGTCTAAAGTGAGTGGCGTATGTAGCACAATGTAACAATCATTATTAAGAGGACATGCCAGAAGTAAACCAGCACATGAATAGACGAATGAATCGCCAAAAGAATGAAGGAATCAATGAATGAATGGATGGAAAAAGGAATTTATTCACGCATCTACCTTTGTCTTACTACCTTAGAACAGATGATGTGAGTCTTTACCAAGCGAAAAACCCTCACTGTTTCATGCAGCAGGAAGACACGAATTCGATGCCCGTTAATGGGGGGTGGGGGGGGGGCTCTCCATTTTATGAAATATTTTCATTGTTCTTGTTGATTATGATATTTTGAAACATTTGTTGTTTTATCATACTATAGTGTGGTCTTCGGCCACACAGGCAAACAGAACAGCAAAAGAATCTGTCGTTTTAGTAACTGTTTTACAGCACTTGCGACACAGTAAGATCATAATCGAAGATTGGACGTGTTACACGAGAGTAACAAACGCAAAAAAGATGGAGGCGGGATGAGGACAATAGATGTTTGATAGGAAAGAAAAAACAAACCACACCAGAACACCGCCAACCACACACGTATCTATCGTTGAAAAGCAACGAGCATTGATTCTTTAGACGAAAAGACGCGAAATCATGAGAATACGAGTCCATTCTGCATGCCATTGTCAGATGCGTTACCGTTTTCGCTTTGTAAAGACACATTTCGTCTATGCTAAGGTATGACGAACGTACATGCTTGAGTGTATTCTCTCCTCCACCCACTCATTCATTGATTCGTTCATTCATTTGGCGATTCATTCATCCATCCACGTGCTTGGTTACTTCTGGTATGTCCTCCTAATGCGTTACAGAAGTCACTCACACAGACACACATCAAGTGTATTATAACACGTGAGCACTCTTCTCCTCCCTACTACCCCCTCCCCCACCCCTTCCTCCGGGAGCACGGTATAAAGGAGTGGAAGGGGAGGCGGGAGGGGAGGCTACTTGTCTGAGACTGGGTTTCCTCCTCTTTCCTCCCCTTCACTCCTATACCCTCCTCTTCCCTCCCTTTCTCCTTCACCCCCC
>NW_004797844.1:415080-416906 GCF_000002075.1 Aplysia californica
CTCTCCTTCCCTCCTCTTCCCTTCCCTCCCCTTCCCTCCCCTTCCCTCCCCTTCCCTCCCCTTCCCTCCCCTTCCCCCCCTCTCCCCTCCTCCTACTTCTGCTTGACCTGAGCTGACCGCGCTCACTCCGCCTGAGATGAACCACGAGACTGGAGAGCTCTTCACTCCCCGATAAAACAAATAGGACCCGGGCCCGCTATTAGAGATTTACCTGCAACCGGTTTGATGTCTTTGTGTATCGGCCCTGCTGGTGTGGGCTAAGGCTGGGCAATGAGTCGCTTTAGCAAAATCCGGATGATATGTTAGTGGACCTCTTCGTCAAATAACGTGATATGCACCGCTTCGGCAAAAGGGTTAAAACCACTTCGACGAATGGGTTAGCATCACTTCAACAAATGGGTGCACCCACTTCGGCAAACGGGTCAGGAAAGAGTGTGAAGAGTCTGAATTCGGATAAATGCTTCATTGAGAATTATCCGATTATCCTTATAGGTTAACCAGATTTTGCCCACCTCTGGTGTGGGCGAGCCTGTCTGGTCATACCTTTATCACGTGCTTATTATAACGGTGCTACTGTGAATGAGCTGTGAGTGGAAGGAAGTACACGCGTGTGGTGTACATGTGTTGAGTCCGAATATTATGTGTTAGCGAAGAGAGAAGGGAGGGGGAGAAAGACTGAGACATAGAGGGGTAGGGGAGGAGGGATAAGAGAGTAAGAAGAAATAGTGATGAGAGGGTGGAGAGATAGAGAGTGAAACAGAGAGGGGAGAGAAAGAGAGGAGGATGCTACAGAGAGAGAGAGAGACAGACAGAGAGACAGACAGACAGACAGACAGACAGACAGACAGACAGACAGATAGACAGAGAGAGAGGGGGGGGAGTGGATGGGGGAGGGGTGCTGCATGTAGTTGGTTTAAGCGATGTCAAATAGATATTATAGGCATTGAAAGGAAAGATGAGAATTTTACTTTCAGTTGTATCAAACAGTTAAACTTGAGCGAGTTGGGTATCGATGGAAGAAAAAGATGAGCCACATGAAAGTGTGTCCGAAAGTGAGACAGTTCCTTTAGCAATGAAACACTAAGGGTATTCACAAAATTAATTAATTCGCCTCTCTGTCAGTAATGATATTAATACGTTCAGAATACTCAATTCTTCATTCTCTGAAAGTAGATAAGTTGTCCCAAAGTGTTCATCTCCGAAGAAAGAAAGAAAGCAAGAAAGAAAGAAAGAAAGAAAAAAAAATGAAAGAAAGAAAGAAAGAAAGAAAAGATGGTCCCTTGCCATAGCCAGCTCTCTGCAAGAACCCACACACAGGCCCCATATCTCTTAACAGAGACCACGAACCTTTAACAATATTCCAATCTTCCGCAGTAATAACTTTCCCATAACCGGATATACGCGCAGGTCAACATGGTAAGGGGAGCAACTCCTGCAGTGACTGCCCGGGGACGACGGAGCAGGGTAGTGTGAGGTTCTGTTACTCCTGGACCTGTTCTGGCAGCGGCGGTGAGCCTCAGACAACGGAAGTGCTTCCATGCCGGGTTCTGGAGGATCATGACCAGACCAGGTTGGGTTTTATGCCGGTGTAATTGGGTCAAAGCTATCAGACCACCAGGCCCCATTTGGATAGCCACTTGCCCCGCTCTGACTCCTTGAGTGGAGAGTATGAGGATGAGGAGTCTTTGATGGACACGGGACTATCCACAACCTAGATCTCAGCTCATGATACACCGGGGGATCACACATAGTTACACATGCTTTATCTCGTCCATACACCTCCTTTCTTCCTCTTCCACCCCCACCCCTCTCTTCCCTCTTCCCCC
>NW_004797844.1:417069-418149 GCF_000002075.1 Aplysia californica
TCCCATCCCCAACCAACACCCCTACCCCCACATCTCCATGGTTTTTTTTTGGTTTCCCCTTTGCTAGCCAGAATCATTGCCAACGCCGTTTTTATTCTGATCGACACAATCTACCTCTTTTAGCAGTTGGTTGTTTGTTTTTGGGGTTTTTGGGGGTTTTTTAGATTTATGCTTCTCCCTGGCAATGAACTTAGGCAGGGTCATAACAGAAAGTGGGGAGAAAATGCTCGATTGTACTAACTTCCCCACGCAGGAATCGAACCCTCGTCGTTTGCGTGCAACGGGCAAAGAGCATTGACGTCGTTGCTGGACAAATTAATATAGTTGTTATTCTTGATTGCTGGTTTTTTGTGTGGTTTTTTTTGTTTGTTTGTTGATGCTGATGCTGCTGTTATTGTGTTACTTTTTACTGCTGCTAAATCTGTTGTTGTTTCCACTAGAGGTGGAAGTGGAGGGGGTGGTGTTGGCGAACTGTTCTTCTGTGCCTTTCAGCTCTACGTTACGGAAATGTTTCGTATCGGAGTTACTGGTATGCAAGTACAGTCCAAACTTTCTAAGACAGCCACTCATTGTCGTGGAAGAAAATTACCGTCTCAGACAGGTGGTCGTATGGACAGTGCATGGTATTATACTGTTTAAAAAAATACAAAGGGGAGAGGGGAATGGACAGTGGCCATTTGTACAGGTGATTGTCTTATACAGGTTGCCCTTAGAGCAGGCTTGACTGCATCTGGGCAATGAAACTCCAGGACAGACCTGCGCGCTGACGACGGGTTTCACAATTATGGCGTCACGTTGGTATCCTCCGTGACGTCATGAGGTGCCAGGCAAGACTCGGTTATGACTCAGAGAAAAGACATTATTATCTTTTGCTCCCAATCTCTCCGCGCGGCAGCCAAGCACACTATTCCCCCACCAACAAAATGCACCACCTGTCGTAAATTCCAGGTTCGCCCCGGGATAATAAGACGGGAG
The DNA here is from genome assembly GCF_000002075.1 of Aplysia californica. Lineage (NCBI taxonomy): Eukaryota > Metazoa > Mollusca > Gastropoda > Aplysiida > Aplysiidae > Aplysia > Aplysia californica. Next base: position 418,045 of record NW_004797844.1, read on the forward strand.
AGAGCGAGAAGAAGAAGAAGCGCGCAGAGAAAAAAAAATGTGCTTCAAAGATTGGCGCGTCGATATGGGGGAAGAGAGAGAGAAATGGAGAGAGAGAGAGAGAGA
>NW_004797844.1:418679-420925 GCF_000002075.1 Aplysia californica
GGGGGAGGGGTAAACTACTTAAAGGAAAATAAATACATGAGAGAATGGGTACAGGGTTGTATTTTGTGTATGTATGTGTTTTTATTTTTCTTTTTTTTTAAGGGGTGGTTTTTTGTGTGTGTTTTTTTCTAGGGAAGTGGGAGGGGGTAGGTAAAAAAAATACAAAGTGATGTTTTCATCTTTATCTTTAGAAGGCAAGAGTACAAAAAAGTACAGAAAAGTATGTCACAGCCACGCGGGAGAGAAACTCGGGGGGAGGGGGGCGATAACAACTTACTCTAGATCTTTCCTGTTATTTGTTTCGTTTCTGTTTTTGGTTTCACCTTTTTTATGTGTATGAGTTTTCACCGTGTGTGATGTCGGGGATAGGTGAGAGAGAATCCTCAGCTCCTTCTTCTAGCCATTCATCTTGCCCTCTCATCCTGCTATCACCAGCCGTCGCTTCCCTCCACCACCAGGCTCCCGGCTTATCTCCCTCTATCGCCGCCTTTCTCGGTCACCCATGACGCAGCAGGGAAAACGCTAAGCTGGCAACACGGAACACCCAGGGTCGAACCTCAGTAGTGAGTAGTAATAATACGGAGGGTAAAAGATATCATGAAGAACACCTAGGGTCTAACCTCAGTAGAGAGTAGTAGTAATACGGAGGGTAAAATATATCACGAGGAAGAGCTAGGGTCGAACCTTAGTAGAGAGTAGTAGTAATACGGAGGGTAAAATATATCACGAGGGAGAGGCTAGGGTCGAACCTTAGTAGAGAGTAGTAGTAATACGGAGGGTAAAAGATATCACGAGGAAGAGCTAGGGTCGAACCTTAGTAGAGAGTAGTAGTAATACGGAGGGTAAAAGATATCACGAGGAAGAGCTAGGGTCGAACCTTAGTAGAGAGTAGTGATACAGAAGATAAAAGGTAGCACAAGGAACACCTAGGGAGGAACGGGAGCTTTCCATTAGCGGCACTCCAGTTTTAACATTTTACATTTGCGGCACTAGCGATTTTTTAATAAAATTTGGTGCAAAAGATTCTCAAGAATAGATCCACATTAAACCGGCGGTTTGAAACAATAACCCAGCGACCGGTGTCTGTGGTGGAGCAGTTAGGGGCCTCGCTGTTGCACGCAGATGACCTAAGTTTGACAACGTCTTTCTGTGGGCGTGGTGTCCCTATCAGGGTCGAAGCCCGCCTCCTGATTGATGTAAACTGTGTCGGTGTGAGAGGAAAACACGTAAGTTTTCATATTTTAAATTGCCCGGAAATTTGAACAAGGCCCCCAACAATAATGAACCCGTGATATCCGGCTTGTTTTGTGAACTGACGACACAACACGACCTTGCTTACGTCACTGAGAAAACAAAACGTATCCTCAACAAAGGTAACGGAACCATAACCAGGCCAAAAATGCTGCGTTCAATTTCACTCCAGCTTGAATGTGTTTTTCTCACCTCTCATATTGATTTTAGCCGACCAAAAAAAACAACAACTCAGTTCCACGAAACCCTACGTCATTGTTCCCATTAACCTTTTCGTTCGTGTCTCTTTTCAATAATATCTGAACCATGATTCATATTGCAAAAGCTTAATAATAATACTATAATTAATATTCTGCCTGTAGCCAAAATGAAAACCAACGTCAAATCTCCTGCTTAACGCCGCGATCCTGTCACCTTACTGTGAGCACATTCAAAACGGGAACCGCAAGCGTGACTTTGCATGTATTGGAGTGTGGAAAAGTAAACATTTAGCACCAACAGGCAAGTGTTTGGCACTGACAAACTCATGTTTTGGACGGCAGGAACGAGAAACAGACCGACACAGAATACAAATATAATACAAAAAGCATATAATACAAAAAGCATTTATATCCTGGAAAATAATGCTTATCAAACATGCTAGCGACGACAGTTACAATAGAGCACACTGAGCCTGTCTCTATTCCCCCGTCTTAATGTCCGGCTCTTTCTTTGTTAACTGTTATTTTTTCCGCTTGTGTGTCCTTTATGTAACGCCCATTTTTTCACTAGAGATTATTCTATAGTCAGGAGTTCGGGTTCGGCTTTCTGAGCGTTTGGATTATGTCAATTGTGAGCTACGTGCTGAATAAGCCTGCTCTTCTCTGCCAACAAGACGACCTCAGTCAAGTTATTCTATGCTGTCTATCGGTATTGTCTCGATATTGCAAGCTGTGGATCTGTAGTCTGTGGCTAGCACATGCTATCTCGATGTAGTCTCGGTATTGCATGCGACG
>NW_004797844.1:421025-424766 GCF_000002075.1 Aplysia californica
GTTTGAGTATCTAGTAACTCCGCCTACCTCGTTGTATATGTTGGTCGTTCCCATTCCACATGAGTGAGAGAGAGAGAGAGAGAGAGAGAGAGAGAGAGATAGAGGGAGAGAGAGAGAGAGAGAGAGGGAGAGAGAGAGGGAGAGAGAGAGAGAGAGAGAAACAGAGAAGGTTGAGAGGAGAGAGAGAGGGGAAGAGGGAGAGACAGACAGACAGAGAGAAAGAGACAAAGAGAGAGAGAGAGAAAGATATAGAGAGAGGAAAAAGTGAGAGCGGAGATTGGGGAAATACATAGTACGCTCTTGATTTTGTTTGATTTTGGGTAGGTTTGTGTGTGTTTGGGGGGGGGGGGTATTTTTTCTTCTACCCTATAGAAGATGGACGTTACATTCGAAGGTCCCGCCTCTTGTATAACTTTAAGGCATTAAAGAGGACGCCAAAACTATAGACTGACAACAACGTGAAAGATACTTGACCCTCTGGTTTTTTCTCCCTTCTTGTTTACTTCCCTCAATCCTCAGATTTCTTGCAGACGCGTCTGGGGGATCATATATCATCTTCCCCGCCATTTTCCGGACAACTTCTGAACTTCTCGGTTTTCATTCAGTTCTGTACCGTGACCTATGACCCTTCCCGCGGATAAACAGTCCACGCACACACAGAGAGCCCAGCATAATACTTCTCTTTAGAGGATGATTTTTTAAAGATAATCCAACGTGATCCACGAATTACGTGGCATAAGGGCACCCATGGCCACATTTATCCGGCGACAATTGTCCCCAAATCAGCTCTTTCAGGTTTAATAGCTTTCTGCGGAATAAACTCATGTCTAGAAAAGCCGTTCTGTAAATCTGAACTTCCTTTGGTCCGCTACTTTACGACAACTTATGAATAATTTTGTGAATGGTTTTGGTGTACTCTTCACACATCGTTGCTTAAATACTATAAATAGGTCAAAGGGGCGGGGGGAGGGGGATGTGTGGACATAACGCACAGACTCGCAAGTCCCCGTAGAACCCAAGCTCTAGCGTCCACGCAGTAATGGTGTTTGCACAATATGCCCTTTTCAAGAAGTAGTAAGCTGCCATAAACTCATTCCACATTGAATTCCCGTTGATGTGAAAAAAGCCCTCTTTGGGATATTGTACTTTAAAAGTTTTGGGAGTGAATGGTGAATCCTTTGACTTCTACCTAAGCCCATCGTGTGCAGTTCTCATGTGGGACTTGGAAGGACTACCCGCAGACAGGGGCGAACATTAGTTGAAATGGAAGATGAAGGGAAAAGGACTCGCGCACTCAATAAAAACCAACAGTATTGTAGAAGAGAGGAATGAAAGACTAGGCGACGTAGAGATGGTACTTTCAGGACCCCCTGTTCCCACGACTGGCTTGACATTGCAACCATTGGTGTGTGGGGCATTAGAATATTATGACCAGAGCGGAGGTCCAGGGGGGGGGGAGAGTGAGGAGGAGGGAGGAGAGAGGGAGGGGGAAGAGAACGCGGCACTAAACGGCGTAGAGATATCTACTGAGATCTTTATCTTCATGGCACCCGTCTCTCACACCTCGCACCCAGTAGCTATCAGGCTTTTATTGAATTAGCCTTCCCCCTGGTGTACTCGAGGGGAACAAATCATAAGACTTAGCATACCCTTCAACGGGCAGTAAATAAGTTGAAAAGGATTCGACGATTACTTGTATCCATTCTTTCCGCAATATATACAATTTCACTTTCACGTTAACCTCAGTTTGGTTCCGACTGAGTGCCTTTCTGCAGCCTGAAGAATTCTCCTGTCGACGTCTTACATTGCACGCTCTCGTCCGAAGTAACTCGAGAAACTCAGATCACTTTGTTCGTTATTGTCAAGACAGTGCGAGACGTCAAAATACGGGACAGTGAGGGAGGGGTGAGGAGGGGGTGAGGAGGGATGAGGGAGGGAAGGAGTGGGGTGAGAGGAGGGGTGTGGGAGGGGTGGATAGCCAGAAAAGAAGGAGTGAGATAACAAGAGAATGAAGAGCTATCAAGCATTTTGTTCAAGCGCTTTTCTTTAGCTGTCTTCATAACTGCCTAACGTTGCAATTCACACAAAAAATAAATTCTTTTCATGTAGCTTTTATGGCCTCCAAAGAGGTACACTAACACCACACTCCTCCCCCCCCCTCTCTCTCTCTCTCTCTCTCTCTCTCTCGCAGCAGATAGACCTCAAAGCGTCACCGTGGGTGCAGCATCCATTCACAGACCTCTTGCTAAGGTGCTCTCCTCAAAAGAGAATCTGAGACACCGCCTCAGTGCGATTGACCAAAATCACTCATCGGTAACCTGGGGTACTTTCCTGGAGAGAATTATGACAGCCTTTTTGCGGAGTTTGATTCAGAAGGCGTCCAAAGTGGACTATAGTAGACTTCCAGACTCTGGGAAAACTTGTAGCTGAACTTCCAGTCACTGGGGCGTAGAGTTTGATATCGTAAATTCTAGTTGGAAAGGTGGATAGGGGAAGGTATGGAAGTGGGATGGAGAGTAAGAGAGCATCTTCATACCTTTATTTATTCCCCCAAAATGTTTCATCCTCCCGATTCCAAGTGACGTGTACAGCTATTTTAGAGAAGCAAAGGATATTTAGAAAAAAAACAGGGCTGAGGGAACATTTGAGAAGAAAAAAAGTGGGGTTGTCGATCTACAAAATTTTGTTTGAATTTTGAATCGAACCACAGACCTGGGCACGTGAGGTAATCAGCCGAGCTCTACACTATCGATGCTATGATTCGAGCTGAGTCGTTCTAGTTGTCAGAGCTCCTTGGCGAGAACCGAGTATTATCGTACACGAGTAGGAAAGAGGGGAGGTGGGGGGGGGGGGCTGGCAGACAGGCAGACAGGCAGACACATAAAACAGACAAGCACAGAAAAATCAGTAGGGATACAGAGAGCAGATGCAAAAGAAAGAGAGCGGACGCGTGCAGCTCTCCATACCAGATCAAAGTTTTGTAATGACGTTCTACCATTGTTCCAGCCATACGCTTTACATCTCACATACCCACAAAAGTTAGAAATTCTTTGTAACGTGTACGTATTATTACACCCATGCCCTACATGAGTGACATGTTCACGAAAGCTCTGTCTGCTCAAATGATTTCCAATCAATATTTCAACCATACCGTTACATACATCCAATATAGCCACACCAGCCCTGCATTCTATAACATCTCCAGCCACTGTTACACCCCATATCTAAAATACCCACGACAATTCTACATTCTACAAGACTCCTAGCCACTGTTATACGAATAACTTTTCTAATATACTCACAACAGTTCATTCCTATTATCTTCCAGATTTCTAGCCACTGTTACACCTATACTTTATCTAATACACCCACGACAATTCTACATTCTACAAGGTTCCTAGCCATTGTTACACGAATACCTTATCCAATATACCCGCAACATTTCCGATCTACAAGCTGCAATATTTTCAGCCACTCTTTTTCACCTATACCTTATCTAGTATACCCACAAGAATTCTTCATTCGAAACAATTTCCAGCCATTGTTAAACCCATACCGTATCAAATAATATACCCCCAACAGTTCAATCTCGCATTCTACAAGAAGATTCCCAGCCACAGTTATACCTATACCTTATCGAATATACCCACAGCAGTTGTGATCTACATCTACAAGACTTCCACTCAGCCACTGTTACACCCACCCCCCACTGTTACACCCACCCCCCACTGTTACACCCAC
>NW_004797844.1:428704-430796 GCF_000002075.1 Aplysia californica
AGAGAGAGAGAGTGAGAGAGAGAGAGAGGAGGGTGGGTGGAGAGAGACAGAGACAGAGTCAGAGACAGAGACAGAGAGAGACAGGTTTTTTTTTAAACTCCGCTAATATCGTCCTTGACACCATACAAACACACGTAATATTCGGCACTAAAGAGATCATAAGTTCAAAATAGGCAGCTTCACCTTTCAACCTTTATTCCGTTTCTCTAGTTAACGTTCAAAAGCCTTCTTGAAACACAGACAATCTTTCAAAAATCAACGATAATACATTTTCTCCCGAAGGGTTGATACCGGATCAAATCTGCAGGTATTCTCTTGAGCGGGTAACTCCAAATCAATCTCATTGTCAGATGTATGCTAGAGCCACAATAAATACGGGCCGCCAACAAGAAATCCTCTTGATCATTTGCCATGAAAAACGATGTTTTGAAAACAGTAAAAACGTAAGAGGGTCTGCCGTGCCAAGAGCAGAGTGAGAGTGTGCGGTATGAAACATGACGATCCGCGATATATTCACCCCTCCCTCCCCCCGGTGTGTGGCTGAGACTTTGCACAAGATTACTGCTGGGTATCACTGCGGTAACCACAAACTTGTTCAACAAAGAATAACTCAGAAATGATTATTTGTGTAATCCTTTTGTGCTCGGCGAGAGGTAAAGATCTAAAAGTCGTAAATTCCTCTCTTAGAACGGATACTCGTAAGACGATATTCGTCATGCTGCTTAATAAATTATTGCCGAAGGATTCCGATTATACGAGTATCGTATTTCTTGAGAGAGTATGTGGAATAAAGTATTCATGGTCTCTGGTTTCCTCAACGATAGTACATAACAAGATAGTTCACTCAGCCATAAAGTGTCGGCGAAAGTCCGCCCGTAGCTTCAGATGGCGCTGCAGTCTCTGTTTTGAAGCTCTCTTTCGTTTCTAGAGAAAAAGAATAGGAATAGTACAGTTTGTTAGTTTCGCTCTGATTGTTTTTCACACAAGTATGGTAACTGTTCGCAAAGTCCGCACTTTTTCGAAGAGGGCGCCACAGGATTTTGATTTGAGGACACTTTTTTTAATCGGCTCAAAGAGAGGAGTGAACTATCTTGTTATACACGATCTTTGGTGTCCTTTAGTTAGCTTGAACTCGATACTTTTAAGATCTTGCATAAACTTCTTCCCTAGCTCTGCATTCCTGTTTCACGCGCATGCACGTCTACCTCGTAGCGAGTGTGTGATGAAAGCAGTACGGGAACACACAGTAGTTATCTATCCGTGGTTGGTTGGCGGGTGCTCTGGTGTGGTTTGCTCCTTCTGTCCTATCAAACAACTATCGTCTTTATCTCTCCTCCTTCTTTTTAATGTTCTCTTGTGACTCCTCTAATCTTCGGCACCTATTTGACCTAATTATGTTGTACGTCTGTTTTTTTCTCCTTTGTCTGTGGTAAAAGTAAATAAAAATTTGTTCCCGCGTCCGATCAGGACATTGGAGATTGCCTTCTTAGTGAGACAACTTCCTGGGCCTTCAGCATATTGTGGTAGGGTGGCCAGTTCCTTTCCACGCCGCCTTTACTTCCCCAACTCGAAGAAGTTAGTTATCCATCTAGTACTTCTGGGTGGACAGGAGGGAGGCCAAAAAAATCCGTGTCCGAACCGAGGCTCGAACCTGGACTTTCCACCTCGGAGACGAGCGCACCGACCGCTCCGCCACCGCACCCTCTTGTCTGTGGTATGAGGAGTTATCTGAGCGGTAGAGCTGGGCAATGAGTCGCTTTAGCAAAATCTGGATAATATGTTAGTGCACATCTTCGGCAAATAATAAGATATGAACCGTTTCGGCAAATGTGTTAGAACCACTTCGACAAACGGGTTAGCATCACTTCAACAAATGGGTGCACCCACTTCGGCAAGCGGGTCAGGAAAGAGAGTTCAGAGTCTGAATTCGGACAATGTTTCATTGCTAATTATCCGGTTATCCGGATAGGCTATCCGGATTTTGCCCACCTCTACAGTGAGCGGTGGTGCGGATGACGTCATAGTTGATCCACAGAGTGTTTACAGATGAGAGATAGAGATAGGAACAGCTCGTGAGCTCCCAGAGGGGAGC
>NW_004797844.1:431957-434053 GCF_000002075.1 Aplysia californica
ACGGGGGAAAAGGGGAGGGGAATCCTTTGCGCTTTTTGGTAGGGGGATTGAAGAGGGGAGGGAAAATGTCAAAAAGACATTGCGCAAACATTTCTGTCACGCGAGACTTCGCTCATGTCTGTGACGGGGAAGTAAATGATGTCCGTGCTTTCTTGTCATGAAAAAAAAACAAAAAAACAATGGATTTGTTACTTAGAGAATTCTGTCGTTGCTTGCACTTTTTCTCAGAAAATTCTCCGGGAAACTCTCCTAAGTCTTTTTGTTTTTGTTTTGTTTTGTTTTTCAGGACGTTTCCGCGCGCAGTAAAATCATCAATGGTGACACTAGGCCTCTGTTGTAACGTCCCTTTCGACAAAGCAATGTTATTACGCTGGAAGATGGACGTTAGAAGTTAACAACATTTTCGGATAGTACCAAACAAAGTAGTTGTAAACGACCCAAATTCAAGAAAGTCCAACTGCGAGTGTGTCGCCCGGACCCGTTTCGGACAGGATACTAGTGCTGGGCACTGAGTCGCTTTAGCAAAATCCGAATACTATATTAGTGCACCTCTTCGGTAAATAATATGTTATAAACCGCTTCGGCAAATGGGTTAGAACCACTTCGGCAAATGGGTTAGAACCACTTCGACAAACGGGTTAGCATCATTTCAACAAATGGGTGCACCCACTTCGGCAAACGGGTCAGGAAAAAGAGTTAAGAGTCTGAATTCGGATGTGGGTTTTTTTAGGATTTTCCGATTATTCGGATATTTATCCGGATTTTGCCCACCTCTACAGGATACCAACCGAGCTTAGAGCCAGCCTCTCCGGTAATGAGCGAGACTCGCCTCAGCAACACCTGCAGTTATCTTACAGGCTGATGAATCTAGACTGTCAGAGTTGTACAAGAACATAGTGCTGAATATATTTACATCACCGTCTCCTGGAAAGTTCGAAATGTGATCTCGAAAACGAAAACTGCCTTGAAAAGAGTAAAAATCGGAATTAGAGAAGACTGTACTCAGGCTATAAAAGAAGAGGTAGACCACGCAAAGATGGATCGAGGGAGTCAGGGGAACCTTGAGAAATTATAATATATTATCCCAATTGAAAGAGCTGCAGTGTTGACCTTCCATAGAAAACGGCATCTCCCCTCGACACTTTACAACAACAGAGGGTGAAAAAGTGTGATTTTTAAAAAGAAAACCCTCCCAATATTTTCCCAGGGGGACTGACAGACTGCAGTCCAACTGCACACTGATAGTAAAACAAATCTTATAAGAGCCTGGACTACTTAACAGAACACAGAGTTCGACGAATCAGGCTATTAAATGCAAACGGGCTCACCCCAAATCCTGTTTACCAGGAAATGAGTGCCCCCCCCCCAACCACCACCACCCACAAAGTACCAGCAAACGATTGATTGAATTCTGTCTTCCGGAAGAAATCGACATGCAACTCTGGCTAAGGACGAGGGGCGGCATTAAAGTTAGATTGTGATTTACCACACGAGACTTCACTTTATAGGGCTGTACAAAGGTGTGCTCATTTTGGTTTCCTTGTTGTTTTGTTAGGATTTAGTTCTGTTTTGTGCGTGTCGTGAAAAAATAAAACCCTCTCAAGAGTGGTGCTGTTTTCGTTTGAGTGTTGGTTTGTCTGTCTGTCTGTCTGTCTGTCTGTCTGTCTGTCTGTCTGTCTGTCTGTCTGTCTGTCTGTCTGTCTGTCTGTCTGTCTCAACTCTCAGGTTTGCTTCTGTGTAGATAGATGGATAGATAAATATATAGATAGATAGACAGAAAGATACATACATACATACATACATACATACATACATACATACATACATACATACATACATACATACATACATACATACATACATCATAGATCATAGATAGATAGATAGATAGATAGATAGATAGATAGATAGATAGATAGATAGATAGAGAGATCTCCAGTTTTGTGTAACGCTGGTTTGGTTTTACGGCTGGACACGTCAACAGGCGGCCGTGCTACAGACACATGCACATACTCGCTTTTCCTGGCACACGTTTACAGGATAGTGTGCACAAATCGAATTGCCACACACCACCCAACATACGCATACTCTCTCTC
>NW_004797844.1:434295-436146 GCF_000002075.1 Aplysia californica
CACACACACACACACACTCACACACACACACACACACACAAACACACACACACACCCGACCCAGATACCGTAAATATAATAATTATCTACAGTTATTGATCTACTAGATACCGTAAACACATTAAATAATTTCAAATGATTGATGCTTCAGATACCGTAAAGACATTAAATAATCTATTGTCATTGGTCTTTCAAATACCGTAAATGCATTAAATAATTTCTAGCCATTTGTCTTCCAAATACCTTAAATACATGAAATAAGGTCTAGTCACTGGCCTTACCTATGTGAAAGCATTAAATAAGGTCTAGTCACTGGTCTTACCTATGTGAAAGCAGGTGGCGAGAAGGAAAAGGACAGTGGTCAAACGTGTGCCGAGAGCGAGCCCGTGTGTTGGGCGTTGGGCGGGTGTCCTGTGGGCTGCTCCGAGGCTCCTGGTGTAGTGAGGCTGTGGCAGGCGGGAGCTCCACCCAACGTACATATCACTCTACCTCCCAGCCGGTTGACAGCGGGGCGGAGTTCGCATCTCAGCCTCGCCGTACCGCACCCGGACACAGGAGGAGGGGAAGACCAGAGCTCGCTTCTTCTTCTGCTGATGCTGCTAGCTGATTTTCACGATGATGATGACGACGACGACAAAACGACGAGGAGGAGGAGGAGGAAGATGAGGAGGTGGTGGTGGGGGAGACGGCACCAGAGTACAGCTGGTCAGCTGCTGAGGGACTGGACGAGGAGGACGAGGACGAGGACGAGGAGGAGAAGGAGGAGGAGGGCGAGTGGGAGGAGCGGAGGAGGACGAGCTGAGGGTCCGTGTGAGGGGCGCGGGTGAGTTGATGAGGATGAGGTAAAGACGACCACCGACTCATCCAAGCGAGCAGCATGGTGCGCTCACCGCCCCCCGCGCGCTCATCAAGGCTGGTGCTGCTTCACAACAACGACGCAGAGATAATCCTAATCCTAATCCAGAGTCCGAGGAGAACAACAATCCGCGGGGAGATAATCCATCCACTGGTGACACACAGGCTCACAATATAACGCTGGTGGTGGGTGGGTCCAGTCAGAGCGAATAGAAGACCTACTCACGTAGGCTCTCCTCACAGTTTTGTCACAGTTTCACTCGGAGGTTTCAGTTCCTTTTTTTTCCAGACTGTTTTCTTTATTCTGATAACGGAGAGGTCAACACAGATATCTTGTAAAATGCAATCTCTAAAACTATCCGTTCCTGAGAACGGGTTTACGTAAATATAAATCTACATCGAAGGCAATCTACATTGATGCTTTCTAAAACACATTATCTTAAATTACTGCAGACTTTCGCCATATCGCAAGTACATTAAACTGCTGCAAACTGTCGCCACATCGCATGTACCTTAAATTGCTGCAAACTTTCGACATATTGCATGTGCCATAAACTACAACAGACTTTCGCCATATCGCATGTACCTTAAACTTAAATAGCTGCAAACTTTCGCCGTATCGCATGTACCTTAAACTTAAATAGCTGTAAACTTTCGCCAAATCGAATGTACCTTAAACTTAAACTGCTGCAAACATTCGACATATTGCATGTACCGGAAACTGCTGCTAACTTTGGCCATATCAAATGTACTTTAAATTGCTGCAAACTTTGGCAATATCGAACTCTACGTTTCCCCATACTCATTTCCCTTTTCCGGACACAAACCCTCACCAGTGATGTCGAACCCAAGCGCAGCGCGTGCAAGAGATGGGGTGAGGGACGAGAGAAGGGAGAGGGTGAGGGGGAGAGGGGACATTTTTGCCACCAACTAAGTCATCCACTTCAAATCAAGTATTCACAATAACCATTCTCTCTCACACACTCATCCCCCCCC
>NW_004797844.1:438590-439570 GCF_000002075.1 Aplysia californica
CTTTTTTGGTGAAGATTTTTTTTTTTTTTTTTTAAATGTTCAAGTCTCGAGCGGCTCGAAGACATGAGTCATTAATCCCGACAGGAGGAGGGGAAAAAAAGTGTGCGCGCGTGGGGGTGGGGATGAATCTGGCCTATAAAAAAAGACTTGAGCATTAATTTCCATTTTATAACGGGTCATCGATTCAGCTTAGCTGGAGAAAAGTTAGGTTTTTTTTAAGAACGGAAGGGCGTTCTCAGATAACTGAGTATTTTTTACAATTTTTTATTTTTTGGTTGTTGTATTTTTAATCTAACAAAAATGAACCTTTAAACGATAAAATAAAATAAAAAGCGAATTAAGTTGTGGAAAGAGTAACGATCACCCGGCACATGTCTAGAACTCACCAGGTCACAAAACGACGACACGTGAACCGTCTTACAAGACGATACCGTAACACTTGCGCGTACACACACAAACACGCACCACAGTATCCCTGTAACAACTCACGCGTAGCAAACTCACGACGAGCGATGTTCACTCATCACTGATGTTTTAACCGGCTCCTGAAAGAATTGTCACTCACATCACCACTACCACCACCACCACAACCACAACCACAACTACAACCACCACAGTTACACCAAGCCGGTGAAAATACAACAATACACTGATGCGCGTGCTGTCTGCTCACACTCACAGCATCAATAATATTTGCAGAAGTGTGAACCGGCGGATTTTTATAATATCTCTCTATCCTTCTTCTATCTTTCCTTCTCTTCTTTTCTCTCTCTTTCTATCTCTCTCTCTCTCTCTCTCTCTCTCTCTCTCTATCTCTATCAATCTATCTATCTCTCAATCTGTCCCTCTCTCCTTTCTTCCTTTCACACGCTCTATCTCTCTCACTGTGGTGATGTCCTGGGCTTGGACTGAGTCTGCCTCACTCACTCACTCACCCCGACTGTCTGTCTGTCTGTCCGTGTGTCCCCTTGTGACAGCGG
>NW_004797844.1:440526-442067 GCF_000002075.1 Aplysia californica
TTCCGCGTTCGCACTCTCTCTCTCAATCTCTTTCTTTTTCTCTCCCACTCTCTATCCCTCTCTCACTTTCTCTCTCTCTCTGTCTCTGTCTCTGTCTCTGTCTCTGTCTCTCTCTCTCTCTCTCTCTCTCTCTCTCTCTCTCTCTTTCTCTCTTATTTTTCTCACCCACTCTTTCTTTCATTTTCTCAAAGACCCTTCCGTTTCCGACATGCCACCCTCTTCTGTTTCTCATTTTATTCTTTCCTGTTTTCCCCTCTTACGCTCCCTCTTTCATCGATCTGTCTCCCTCGTCCCCTCTATCCCCACCGCCAACCCCTCCCCCATCATCAGTAAAGGCTATCATGGACGCTGGGGCATATTCTGACTTACTCTTTCTTCGCCTTCCAGACAGTCTTAAGGGATCATACTACTACAGAAAACCAGGCACATCGGTGCAAGATAAATGATATTATATAATATATACTGGGTCAAAATCATCACCACCCAGTGCCAGATCTGCGGCAGACATCGGCGATCACAGTTCCCCATTCATTCCTTTGCTCGGATGCTCTTAAAAAAGCTACGCTTCCTGGATCTTTCCCCATTACCCATTTGTTTAGGTTCCCTAAGTAGGTTGCTCTGGGTCTACCCCTGCCTCGTTCGCCTTCTATTTTGCCAGTGAGAACTAGATGTTCAAGAGCTTTATGTATATTCAGATGTCCCAAAAACTGGGTTGACATACTGGACTCTTAAATGAAACAACAGTCTGATTGGCTTGGTGAAAATGTGGTTGTGGGTCCCTTTCCTACAAGACATCTGCTCGTAGCTTATCTCATGCTAAAGTCCTTTCTCTTGGACGCCCTTTCTTTTCTAAATTTATCTTGGGAGGTGATGCTAAAGCTTTAAAAATATTATTTTTTTTATTTTTACTCTCTGTCTTACAAGAGAAACCACGATACAATCTGTAAGTGTGTGCTGGTGAGACGGTCTACAGCGAGTGAGGCTTATTACGGTCGCCGCAAAAATATGTGAGACAGCGTGGTGGAATCAGGCTCTCGTCAATTTTTGGCCATATTGAGTTCTTGGTATCATGTTAAAGCCTGTTCATTTGTCTTGCTTTCAATGAAAATATTGCCCATCTATCTTCAATAGAAGTGGAGATATTTTGGATTGAAGGAGGTGGGGGTCACCTGATTTAAGAGGTAAAATTAGCGAGAAAATGGCCGCCAAACCCTGGTTAATTCCAAAGCCGGAGAGTCCTTGAAAACTGTAATTTTATATTTTTGTGCCTTTAATCAACGTTTTCAGTGAAATCCTCAATAGAATGTGTTTGTAAATGGACATAAAAGGTGTTGAGCCAAAAAACAGAAATTTGATAAAAATTGCGAAGCAGGGAGAAAACTGCTGTTTTCTTCGATTTCATTATTTTGACGAGAGCCTGATTCCACAACGCTGCCTCACATATTATTTACCGCGGAGGTTCCGCTTGGCAGAGTGTGTTGTAAAAATAAAGTAAAGAGAGAAAGAAGGAGATAGAGAGAAAGAGAGAGAGAAAAGGTGGG
>NW_004797844.1:443144-445998 GCF_000002075.1 Aplysia californica
GTAGAAGGGTGGGGTGTCTTGAAACGCCTTATTTTGATGGCTGTGTTTTGGTGAGGATGGTCTTAGGGTTTGGAAGAAATGAGAGAAAGAGGGAGCGGGGGCGGGAGGCGATAAAGAGGGAATTTGGACAGAAGGCGGCGAGAGAACTAGCTCATAAAACGGGTTTATTTACCCATGCCTTTATTATGCTATGTCTTTTTCTGAAGTATTTCTTTTTCCTCCCTCTTTCATGGGAGGGGGGGGGGGGGACTCGGTTCTTTCACACGCAACAACGAGCAACGAGAAGCATATCCCCAGCAATTCCGAGGGCGATCTGGATACTATTTGAATGAATGGTTGTTGAAAGCCTTTGAATTTAAACGATTTCTCCAACTAAGGTGGTATAGAGACGGAGTTTTAAACCGACTGTCCGCAAACCAACTGCTTACAAACCGGTCCCAACACAAACCGATTGCCCACAAACCGGCCCCAACACAAACTGACTGCACCCAAACCGGTACCAACACAATCCGGTGAAATGGGTGCTCGTCAAGCGCTAAACAAAGACGCACGACCAATGGCGATCAAGTTTAAAAATAAAAAATCATTAAAAAAAGAAACAATAAAAAAGAAAACGTAGCAAAAACACTAGATATGACTAATCGTTTGAAAGTACTTTTAACGCCGAGTCCGGTGAGACTCTATCGACCCCGTCTTTTGTTTCATCCCGCCCTCCTCCACCCCCCACCCCCAACCTCCCACCCCAAAGTAATGTACTGTTTGATCTTGTTTGAGTTTGCTTCCCAAGAGGAGAACAAACAGATTGTTCTGGCAATTAGTCCTTTACTCTCTACAATGAGCTGGGAGGGTTTTTGTGTGTGTTTTTTTAAGACAAAAAAAAAAGAATTAAAAAAAAACGAATACAGCGTGGGTGGCCGAAATCTCCAACTATTGGCTGCGGGTGGTTGGTGGGTGCTCTGGTGTGGTTTGCTCCTTCTTTCCTACCAAACACCTATCGTCCTGACGTCTCCAACTTCTTTTCCCTGTATGCTGCTCTCTTGTAACACCTCTAATATTCGGCACTCGTATGACCTTATTGTGATGCAAGTGTCGTAGAACTCTTACTAAGACTAAACTATTGGCAGCATGTCTGTAAGTCGTGAGTGCTTTTCCTGTTTATAATTTTATATTTGCATGTGATTGTGGGTCTCTTGGTCTTGTTTGTTTTGTTTGTTTGTTTTGTTGTTGTTGTTTTTTTGGGTGGGGGCGGGGCGGAATTAGAGTTTGAACGTTCTCAATGCATTTTGTATCTTTGTCCTTGTTATTTGCCACTCATTTGTGGGTGTGCATAATGCTAGGGTGTACTCATGTAGGAGTATGAATTTAAGTCCGCATTCATGTACCTGAGGGTGCGGTGGCGGAGCGCTTAGTGTGCTCATCTCCGAATCGGAAAGTCCGCATTCGGGCCTCGGTACGGACACGTATTTTTTTCGCCCCCTCCTGGCCACCCAGCAGTAATGGGTACCTGACTTCGAAGAAGTTGGGGAAGAAAAGGCGGCGGGGAAAGGAACTGATCACCCTACCACTATATGCCGAAGGCCCAGGAAGTTGTCTCAATAACAAGGCAATCCCCAATGTCCGGATCGGATGCGGGAACAGCGTCATGTATGCACGAGTAAGTGAATTCCATTTTGCCGAGAAGATCCTGATCCTAGGTAGGTTTGCACCTTTATACGTCATCATTTTTGCCCCACTTCTCATGGCTACTCTATACAAAGCCATGCACACCTGCACTCAGATCTAACCGTATCCCCTTACAGGGAAACCAACCAAAAATAACCAAACACAATGCCATTTTACAACAGAGATCTAACACACACGCGAGGTATCCTATATGGACAGGTGGTCCATAGATCAAAATGACGCGGATATTTAAAAAAAAATTAATTAACCCTCAAGAACCACGACATGTGCCACTGTGCCATATTATTATCTGATGCATCAAATCAAGATTATGCTAATTTTATTTTTTTAAATTACATAAAGAAGCTCAAAGAAGCTAACCTTGATGAACCACAATACAGTGGTCTGTATCAGACAAAACCACGCTGTCTAGAAATACACCCATGGCAAACCTGTCAAAAACGAGGGTGAAGTCTGGGAGCTATCTATTTATATTATAATCCCACGCACCATTTCAAATTTCATGATTTTAAAATTAATTCATAATAATAATACCCAAATTGAGGGTTGTAGAGGGTTAAAGTGCGGGGGATATCTAATCGTCGTGGGTCTTCTCGGGCTCCCAAATCCGGTTCTCACGGTTTTCGCGACATCAAGGAATCCTTCCCGACCCTTGTTTTTCCTTATCAATGTCCCGTATCTTTCAGCGTCTCTCCGGGGGATTTATAACGGTGTAATAACGCAATGCGCATACCGCAGTGTTGCATTGTCCGCAGCAGAAAGCCTAATTGTTAAACAGCTGGGCTTGCTTTAAGAAACGAGATAGGCTGTGATAAAATCTATTTGTTGGCAGTTTCAGCTCAGACCTGCCTGTTGCTAATTGAAAGGCTATATTTCAATTTTCGAGGGTTTTTTATTTTTTCGTTTTCACCCTTCACTGTTTTGATATTTATTGTTCTGTATTAATTTATTAAACATTTCAGAAACGCTCTACTGCGCCAAGCAAGGATGCGAACAATGGTTCTAAACAGCGCTTGACGAGCCCATTTCTCACAATTCCACCTGATGAGATAGTTTTTTCCCTACTCCCTCCTTCTCCACTTCCTCAAACATCCCCCCTTCCCAGACTCTCCCAAACACCTCCCTCCCCCTCTTTTCAACACTCTCCCTAACAACCCCTCTTTCTCCCCCC
>NW_004797844.1:448867-451495 GCF_000002075.1 Aplysia californica
GGGCAAAAAGGAGGAGGAGGGGTGGCGGATGCATCAGGTGTGGAATGAGCCAGTAAACACAGTCAAGTGTCTCCACGAGATGTTTCCCCGTCTATCGGGCATCGATTTCCGCGCCCACGTAAGATGAAGGGAAAACATGACGAGACAGGGACAGACTTGGATATTTAGATGAGTGGAAGCTGACATAAGCTCATCAAGATGGCTGCATGCCGCCATATTGCTTCAGCCCACACACAAGAAGAGAGACACTGACAATAAATGCGCGTTCTTTCACGTCTAGCATCCGTGGACAATGGTTCATGTTTCTCTTGGTAATCTGATTAAAGTCATAATGAACGGTCGGTGTAGTGTGCTATTGCGCTTTACCATTCTCGTAATAATGAACGATGTCAGCGGAAAACTGCTGATGTCTACTATACCAGAGCATGATATGACATGGTTAGACTAGAACAGCCATTTGCTATTTAAAAATTCAAAAATGTATTTTTTAGACGTGTTCAATTTAAATATTACCCACCAACCTGGCTTGCCCTTATCGGAGATGGACATTACATTTGGGAATCCTACCTCTTCAAAGACCTTTTTGTCTTTTGAAACGTAAAATTTGTATCATTCCACACAAATACAGCTTCTTAAATCAGGGGTTTCAAGTCTGAGTTTGAGTAAAGATAAACACATCGGCACAATAGCGGTCATTTAGAGCAGGAGAAGAAACATTAGCATACAGGAACAACAGAGGCAAAGAAAAGAAATAGGATCATCTACTAGCGGCACCCTCCAACCACCCGATGGGACCGAGAGAATGCCCGATTCCAGTAATTTCTGGTACGGACATAAGCGAATGAAAGGCATGAATTCTTTACATTCAACAATGTGGCTCTCACATAACTACTACCGTCACACGTGCGCTCATGCTAAAGGCCGCACGCACAGGATGTGAGCACGTGCTTGATGGAGATATAGCAGGATACATGAGTGTTTGTGAGTTCGCTTGTTTGTGTGTGTGTGAGCGAGTGTACGGGTGTGATTCGTCTCGGTATGTCCACGAATGCAATGGAGAAATAACAGCATAAATAAGTGTGAGTGTGTGTTTGTGTGTGTGTGTGTGTGTGTGTGTGTGTGCGCGCGCGCGCGTGTGTGTGTGTGTGTTTGTGTGTTTGTGTGTGTGCGCGCGCGCGCACAAGTGTGTGTATTTGTGAGTGTGCGCGCAAGTGTTTGGGTGTAATGGTAGGTGTGCTTACGAATGAGATAAAGAAATATCAGGGTACGTAAGTGTATGTATGTGTGCGTGTGTGTTTGTGAGTGTGTGCACAAGTGTATGGGTGTGATGGTGGGTACGTGTACATAATATGAAAGAGTGCCATTACGAGTCTGATTGAAAGAGAAGAGCTTCGACAGCATGACGGTCCGTGAGTGGAAGGCGGGGAGTAGGCCTACTGATGAAAAGGCACAGCAGAGACAAACAAACACCAAGGGAAACATGTCAAGTGCGAAATCGTATAGGTTTTACGCCCCTTGCAACACTGAAACGTTATTTAAGAGGCGGGACCTCCACAGATAACATTCATCTCTGAAAGGACAGAGCTAAATAAATAGGAAAGTTGGTACAAAGTGTCTTGTATACGAACGTAACGTGGGACCGAGCGAGTATGGAAGAAGTAAAATTGTGTCTAAATGGTGCCTCTACCCACTATGAGTGTAAGTAAATTATCTCTCTTTTTAGTTTAGTTTTTAGTAAGAGTTTTACGGCTCTTGCACCACAATAAGGTCACATAAGTGCCGAAGATTAGAGGTGTTACAAGTGAGTAACAAGCACAAAAAAGAAGGAGGGGAGACACAGACAACAGATGTTTGATAAGAAAGAAGAAGTAAACCACACCAGAGCACCCACTTACCACCCACAATATGTCTCAGCTGTTTTTGTTACCCCCTGTATGTGAGCAAGTATGAGTAAGAACGCCTGCCGCACACCACAGAAAGGCGGGGTCGGGCAGTGGTAGGCACAGCAGCAGCTAATAACCGGTGCTTAAATGTCGGCGGCTGGAACCTCCACAGGGTGGCTCATTGTGTGATTAGTTGTTTGGCGAATGTCTCTGTGTTCATTACACAGCGCTGGTTGAGTCTGACCGGCCGTCACACGTTTGTTAATGGCCACTGGGTACTCGCGACTAGAGCTGGGCAAGGAGCCGCTTTAGCAGAATCCGGATAATATTATTATGTTAGTCCACCTCTTCGGCAAATAATAATATGATAGAGCTGCTTCAGCAAATGGGTTAGATCCACTTCGGCAAACAGGTCAGGAAAGTGAGTTAAGAGTCTGAATTCGGACAATGTTTCATTGCTAATTATCCGGTTATTTGGATAGATTATTCGGATTTTGCCCACCTCTACTCGCGACGTGGCGAGTAGAGATTTTTATGTCGCTTTTGACTCATCGCAATAGAATAATTAAGACGGATGGAGATTAGGACGGGCTGCATGTGGCGAGTGGGAACAGAATGTGTCCGATACAAAATTACCCATATTATTTTGCTCTTGCTCGTTTTGGGGTTTTTTTTGTCTGTCTGTCTTTCTGTCTGTCTGTTTGTGAGTCCATTTATCTCTCTCTCTCTCTCTCTCTCTCTCTCT
>NW_004797844.1:452103-453676 GCF_000002075.1 Aplysia californica
CACATTCACACACGACACACACACAGACACACACACACTCACTCACACACACACACACACACACACACACACACACACACCACACACAAACACACACACACACATACACACACATCCCATGAACGCCCCGGGGCTTCGCTCGCTGGCTCGCTTGCTGGAACATGGCCGGGCCAAAAGGCGGGAACATTATCAGAAATCTAATCAAAACCGACTCAAAATCGAATTCTCATGTCAGATAGCACGGTTGTGGAAGAGCTCGTGGAAGAATGATACTATTTGATGAATTATTCATTACGATTTCTAATGACGACTCGGAAGCGAGTAATTCTATTTTCCCTATGTAATGTTGAGTTCATTGACCCTTGTAACATTAAATAATAGCGAGAATATAACAGGAGATTCCAACATGAACATGTCAGATAAGTAATTAATTGCCCAGCTTTGGAGACTCTGCTTGTAGCGTCGTAAATTTGGTGTTATACATACGAAGGCTGGAACGTGTTGTTTTATTCTCCAATTCTTATCGGTGATTTTACACCCCATTTAAACCATTTACATCATTTAAGAAGCCGTCTTAGACCCTTTATGTTTGAGCCAAACCGAACTGTGGCGTCGGTGGCCTAGTGGTTAGGCTCTCGGACTCGCAACCGTAAGGTCGTGGGTTCGGATCCCGTCAGTGGCCTGACGTTGTGTCCTTGGGAAAGGCACTTTGCACAGATTTTCCTCACTTCACCCAGGTGGAAATGGGTACCCGGCTAAAGACAGTGAACGATCTTGCAAGTTTGGTCATGTTTGAGCGCGTGAAATCCGCAGCTTGCACTGTGTGCTTCCACGGAAGCCGAGGACGTTTCAGAGTGTTCTCAGAGGGTCTGGTGGGGTATAAATAGTTGTAAAGCGCGTAGAGCATGCTCTTGAGCATGGATATGCGCTATGCAAATGCGATTATTATTATGATTTTTAAAAAAACAATTTTAATAGCTGAGAGGCTCATAAAGTCCCAAAATGGGTGGTTGGCGGGTACTCTGGTGTGGTTTGCTCCTTCTTAACTATCAAACATCTATCGTCCTGACCTCCCCTCCTTTTTTGAGTTTGTTACTCTCTTGTAACACCTCTAATCGTCGGCACGTATATGACCTTATTGTGTTGCAAAGTGCCGTAAAACTCTTACTAAAACTAAACAAAAGTCCTGAAGAAAGGCCAAGACACTCGAGAAAAAAAAAGACTTTGCCCATAAGGGAACCGAACTCAGGTCTTCAGCGTACGACGGAGAGGCGTTAAACCCCTATATAATATATATAATATATATTATATGTATATGTATATACACCAAAGACGGATGTGTCTGATACCCGCCTTTTGCAGGAACTGAGACCGTATATTACGTTCCTTGTAGCGGGAGAGAAGGCTATAATGCCCCAAGATTTTATTACGATTTTTTTGACCAGTCAAAGACGGCTGGCTAAATGGCACACGTGTCATTCATTCATTGGCACATAGGAACGACTAGCTTTAGTGAAGGAAGAAGAGACTGTGTGTGTGTGTGTGTGTATGTGTGTGTGTATACATATATATA
>NW_004797844.1:456845-458345 GCF_000002075.1 Aplysia californica
AGAGAGAGAGAGAGAGAGAGAGAGAGAGAGAGAGAGAAATAGACAGACAGACAGACCGACAGACAGACAGACCGACAGACAAACAGACAGACAGACGGAGAGATAGACAGACAGATTGAGATTGCGTGACTATTTGAGATTGATAAGACAAGCAAACGTGTGTCGCCTCCACATGTTTTGTATTACATAAGCCGATAGGATACTGTTTCCTCATGATTTTGGAACGACATGTTTCTAGATATTATACCCCAGATGTTGGCCTTCTAACGCAACTTTTTCAACTCTGTGTATAGATCTAAAATCTAAATCTTGATCGAGACTCTTTTTCGCTGGCAAGAATCATGGTCTGATGAACTGCCACGTAACATTTACGAAATGAAGACAACCTCAAGGGAATTGGAAAAGTGTTGTTGCAGGTAGATCAAGATATATAGATTTCAGCGCTATGTAGATATCTATCTTACAGCAGTTTTTTAATATAATTAATTGATATTTTTTCCCCCGATCCAGTCACACTATTAATGAAAAAAAGTGAAATAAATACGTTAATTAAGTCGTTTTCATTTTTTAATCGCATAATTAATCAATTTTGTCGTTTTTGATACGCGCTTAATTCGACAGTGGTTTTTGTTTGTTTGTTTGTTTTAAAAAAATTTTAATTTTTTTATTTCTAGATCTAGATCTAGAATATCTAGATCTAATATGGCCCATAGGAACTTGTGCTAAAAAAAACCGCGGCGCGAAAAACGCGAAATGATAGATGGAATAAAAAAAAGTATTCTCAATTCTCAACGACACAAAAAGTAGCAACTAAGAAAAGTAAAAGGCACATAATTATTGTTATGAAATACGTTACCAGTGACAAACTTCTTCACAAAGAGTCAAAGAATTCCCACACACACACGCGCGCACAAACGCCAAAAATCCATCAGATCAGAGGAAAATCACAGTCCGAAGCACGTGTCCCGCTCCTTCCTAACTAACTAGCAAAGATCAAACAAACCGTGGATTCACTTTTCCTTTCCTGCTGTCAGTCTGTCTGTCTGTCTCTACAGTTTATATCCCGCACTGCTTTCAGCTTCCAAAACGTCACTTTAAGTCGGATGTGATATGCTGTCTTAATTTTATTTTTTTTCTTTAAATAATTTCGAATTCAATTTTCTTGTTTTAGTTCAGAAATTATTTTTGTTGGGGGTTTTTTCATAGGTAATTTGGAAATGTTTCCACGCACGTCTAGATCTAGAGCTGGCTATCGCTTGCCGGAATAAAAACTGAGGAAAATGAAATGGGAAAGAATGGATATTGTGTCTCCCAGCCGGTGTGCGCGCGGGTCCGTAGCAGCTCCTGTGGCGAGCGAGCGAGCGAGAGAGGGGAGAGAGAGAGAGATCTGTGACGAGCCAGGGCGCCATTCGCGAGCGAGGCGGACGATGGTGGAGGAAGAGGAGGAGGGGGTTGGTCGTGCTGGGACGGTGTCTGCTCTCTTTCTTTCTGAACGTCTCT
>NW_004797844.1:462035-462835 GCF_000002075.1 Aplysia californica
TCAGAGGAGGTTTAAAAAAAAATTTACTTAAGAAAGAATGCACCAACAAGGTCGTTACCGGGGGCTTTAACAGAACATTTTATTCTCTAAAAATGTTCTCCTTTCCCTTTCACAACATTGCCTGCTCTCTAACAATGTTCTGTTGTCTGCTGTCGTCTGCTCTTTCTACCCTCCTCTGGACTCATCACTCCTTCTCCGGCCTTTCTACTGCTACTCCTTGGCTGTTTCGTACTGCTGTCTTTCGGCCACACCCCTGATTTTTTGGCAGGTAAGATCTAACACCTAGTCTTCTCCGATAAGAGCTAAAAATCTCGGAGGTCCCGTGTGCAAGTTGCGCACATAAAATATCCCTTGGTGGTCTAAAATCTATTTTAAAAAAGAAAGCTTCTGTCGCCACCAGGGCAAAATACAAATTAATTTCCTTCCAACTGGAAATGCTTAAGAAGTCACGCGCGCTCATAATATGACCTATTATGCAGCTGCAAGTGCCGCAAAACACTTACAAAATAAGAGAGAAGATCGTTACCGAAACCAAATCGCTAGTTGGGAGTAACCAGTGAGCAACACGAGAAAAGAGACAGGACAGACGGAGTGCCGGAGTCTTGTGGTGAGCCTAAAGCACAGCTCAGACAGGTTGCCAAAACAAAAGTATTGAACAAGACAGAGGCAGACTGGTGTTTTTGTGGCTGTCTGTTGCAGCAACGCCGGCAAACGAGAGTGGTGATATTGGCGAGTCCCGTGTTACGTTAAGCAAGGGAAAAGAAAGGCGGCTGAGAGAAAAGGGGGGTGGAGGAGGGGAT
>NW_004797844.1:464032-465897 GCF_000002075.1 Aplysia californica
CATGTCTGATATTTGCCCAAAGTTTTCCTAGAAAAAGTCTCAGAAAGCAGGGACAGATGAAAGGACCGACGTTGCCATCATAGTCAGGGTGATAGAGAGACAGAAACGGATGTGGGATAGATCAACAGACGGATATTTAGCCAGACGTCTAGGAACCAAAAAAAAACAACCCAAAAAAACCCAACCAAAAAACCCCCCAAATCAAAACAAGAAAAAACCAAAAGAGAGAACTTTCGTGCACATCTGTAAACTAACCCAGCCGTGTTTTGAGCCCAGACACATAACAACGTACATAAATATCACAGTAATACGCATGCGCACGGACTATTATATCCATATGTGAGGCAGCGTGGTGGAATCAGGCTCTCGTCAATTTTTGGGCATGTAGAGTTATTGGTATCATCTTGAAGCTTGTTCACCTGTCTTTATTTTGATGAAAAAGGTATCCATTTATATAGAATACAAGTCGAGATATTTGCAATTGAAGGAGATGGGGGTCACCTGTTTTCAGAGGTAAAATTAGTGAGAAAATGGCCGAAATGATTAGTTATTTCCTTAGTTTTCAAGAGCCTGTGGTAACTGAAAATTTAAATTTTTTGTGCCTTTAATCAACGTTTTTCTGAAAAGTCCACACAGAAATGAGCTCTTTAATGGGCATTAAAGGTGTTAAGCCAAAAAACAAATATTTGATAAAAATTCACAAACCTGCGGGAAAATGCAAGTTTCTTCACTTTGATTATTTTGACGAGAGCCTGATTCCGGCACGCTGCCTCACATAATATGCAGGTTGCTAATCAGGTGTACACCGGCGTCTGTCGGTTGAGGAATCTCGAAGCTGCTTGCTGCTGCATACTGCATGCAGATGACGTGATTGCGATTTCAACAGGAAGTTGTTTTATATTGATTATCTCTCAGAAGATGAAGATTCTAATTATTAGACAACGCTTGAAGACGATCTGTTTAGAAGTATTACTTCTTAACTCAAGCAGACATTTCGGTTGTTTTCTTGATCTGAAACGTATAAATGGCAAGCAACAACACACAAACTGTGGTATATAATATGAAAATTTGAGTTTTTGAATTATGCAGTATAGTTGGAAATGTGCTACAACATGGTCTTTCGTCTGGTGACACACACACACACACACACGCACACACACACACACACACATATGTGTGTGTGTGTGTGTGTGTGTGTGTTTGTGTGTGTGTGGTATGTATGTGTGTGTGTGTGTTTGTGTGTGTGTCCACTATGCCCTCAAAGAGTTGAAGGAAGGTCCCTTTTCTCATCTTGCTCCAACTTTCTGGAACTTTCTACCACAACGTTTGAGGGATACAAAGTCGGAAGCAAAAATTTGAATTCATTTGAAAAGACATTTCGTGAAATGCCATCTTAATAGTTAATTCTTCATTTTCATAGTGCTGCTATATTTGTGAAATGCCATCTTAAGAGTTAATTCTTCATTTTCATACGTGCTATATTCGTGAAATGCGATCTTAATAATTAATTCTTCATTTTCATAGTGCTGCTATATTTGTAAGGCAATGTGCATAATAATTATTGTTCAAGACTTAGTGGGAGGAGCAGAAGGCTAAGGAATCAACCCTTACTTGGAACCATCAGCATCTACACACTTCGAGATGTGCTTCTTCAGGGGACGGAGCGCTTATGGGGATGCCCCTTGTGCAGTGATGTCGGTCCTTCACACGAGAAAACAAGTAAACAAGTAATATTATCGTAATCGATTGTGCTTTAAGAGTATGATTGTCTGCTTATGAGTTTATGTTGATCTGTGAGTCTGATGAATACACGTTCATGTATATATTGTATTTTGTGTTAAGATGAAGGCCTTGTAAAGTACATA
>NW_004797844.1:466309-467850 GCF_000002075.1 Aplysia californica
GCCTTTAATCAACGTTTTTCAGAAAAACCCACAAAGAAATTAGTTCTTTAAAGGGCATGAAAGGTATCGAGCCCAAAAATAAAAATTTGATAAAAATTCACAAACCTGTGGAAAAATGCAAGTTTCTTCATTATTTTGACGAGAGCCTGATTCCACCACGCTGCCTCACATTATAATTAGAGATGTGTTGTTCTGGGGTATGAGCTTAAGGAATGTTCTGCATTATTATCACTAATATTGTCACCCATGGTCTAGTCAGACACTCTATCACAAGAAACCAGGACTTACCCTTACAGACTCTGTCGAAGCAGCCCGCCTCCTTAAACTAAACTAAACTGTGTTGATGGGGGCGGGAAGCATTCGCAATCTTGTAAACAGGTATAGGTTTTTGTGTGTGTGTATGTGGGGTTTTTTTAAGCGAAGCTCACAGAACAAAACAACGCACAGGTTGGGGGAATGCCAGTGAGGTGAAGAAAACGGTGGAATGTTCTACAAAAGACGGATGAAGCAATCTCGTCGTTCGTGGAACCAAAATAAAACGGTAGGCTCAAAGTCAAAACAACACGTTGATAACTGAACTAAGGCAAACGCACTCAAAAGAACAAAATCACACGCACGATTAACCGCAAGCACACAATAACACGGCAGACTTCTAGGCTGAGTGACAGACAGACAGACAAAAGGAGGGCCTAGTCGTCGTTTGCTTGTAAAGGTTCAACGAAAGAAAAACAAAGACAAATGACTTGGCACTCGGGCTTGGCCGACAGTCAGCAGCGGCGCACATTGACGGGTGGTATTTTTGAACGAGAACTCGGGATTCTTAAAGGGTGTGGACATTTCTTGTACAAGTCAGTTCTGCTTGATCGGTTCGAAAGCTGAGATTAACTTGAGTCGGGAAATACGCATCAAACAGACATGGGCATGAGTTCATAAACTTCTTCGACAAGAAGAAGAAGAAGAAGAAGAAGAAGAAGAAGAAGAAGAAGAAGAAGAAGAACAAGAACAAGAACTAGAACAAGAACAAGAACAAAAGGAACAAGAAGAACAAGAAGAAGAAAGAGAAGAGTGACAGAGAGACAAGGGTAAGCGGTTGGCAAAAGAGCAGCCAGATATAGCGTTGACGCAATGCCAGCTGCCAGCCAATAGGCTCACCCTCTATACTACAGGAGTCTCTCTCTCTAGTAGGCTCACTTTTCTCATGTACATTTACAGTAACACGCGTCTACAGAAGGTTTACCCTCTATTCTACAGGAGTCTTCATTTGGTTCACCCTCTATACTATACACAGGAGTCTCCATTTGGTTCACCCTCTATACTACACACAGGAGTCTCCATTTGGTTCACCCTCTATACTACAGGAGTCTCCATTTGGTTCACCCTCTATACTACATGAGTCTCCATTTGGTTCACCCTCTATACTACACACAGGAGTCTCCATTTGGTTCACCCTCTATACTACAGGAGTCTCCATTTGGTTCACCCTCTATACTACATGAGTCTCCATTTGGTTCACCCTCTATACTACACACAGGAGTCTCCAT
>NW_004797844.1:471223-474998 GCF_000002075.1 Aplysia californica
TATCTATCTACTATTCTCTCTTTCTCTCTCTCTCTCTCTCGCTCTCTCTCTCTCTCTCTCTCTCTCTCTCTCTCTCTCTCTCTCGTCTATGTATATAACAGGAAGCCACGTTCAACATCCCCGGACAAAGCCCATTTACCTAGATGGCCTAGCATTTCAAATTTGAAAACTTGGCAAAACGATCCACTTTAGAAAATCGTTTGAATTCACGAAGATAAATATCCCCACCCATTTTCGGCATCTCTTTTGGACTCCTGACACCGCGTTCACACGCTCCAGCTGCTCCGAGTTCAAAGTCATCGCAGCGCATCGGATTTGCTCTCTGGTGCCCTTCGCTTCTGCTGCTTTGCACTCAAGGCTTCACTCAACAAAAACAAATTGTAACCATTCAATCTACTTTTAAGTTAATGGTTAGAATTTTTTTTACGAGTATTTGCAACTTTGCAACAGCGGTGAGAGTGGATGTGCTATAAAAGATGGCCCAAATCACAAGCGCTGAAGGCGTCTTCAATAGGGTAGGACTTCCAAAGCTTATGCCTTTAGGTACGGGGTGTCTAAAAAAAAGACGGCCCATTTAAAGGGCGAAAACTCGGTCATTAGATCACAAATCTTTAAAAAATTTCAATCAAATAGAATTCAACAAGGGGTACAGCAAGTCTGTAAATATGATGAAACTTCATAAATGTCCGCGTGAAATATCAAGTTTTTAAAATAACAACCAAATTTGGGTAAACCGAAAAATTTCACTTTTTTAGAAACGTTCAGCTGCACGGGTGTGACCGGCCTTTTTTCGTTTCAGGACCAGGAGGATAAAACCACGACCGTCGCCTCTGATGGATAACTCACCTTTCTGAGAAAGTTTGGGATAAGTTGGGAGAGAGAAGGTGTTATAATATGTGAGGCAGCGTGGTGGAATCAGGCTCTCGTCAATTTTTGGGCTTGTAGAGTTATTGGTATCATCTTAAAGCTTGTTCACTTGTCTTTATTTGGATGAAAAAAATATCCATTTATCTTGAATACAAGTCGAGATATTTGCGAAAGAAGGAGGTGGGGGTCACTTGTTTTCAGAGGTAAAATTAGTGAGAAAATGTCTGCCAAAGATTAGTTATTTCCTTAGCTTAAGAGTCCGTGGTAACTGAAAATTTACATTTTTGTGTGCCTTTATTTAAAGTTTTTCAGAAAAAGCCACACTGAAATGAGTTCTTAAATGGGCATGAAAGGTGTTGAGGCAAAAAATAAAAATTTGATAAAAATTCACAAACCTGTGGAAAAATGCAGGTTTCTTCTCTTTAATTATTTTGACGAGAGTCTGATTCCACTACGCTGCCTCACATATGCTGTAGAGGCCCAAATGTCTAGAGTGGCCCTTCTGTGGTTGTAATAAAAGTTCGGGGAAATCCTCATTGGTCGAAAGTTTACAAATGAATGGTCACCGCATGCCTCCGAACTCGATCCCTTACAATTAGTACCTTTGGGGTTTGTTTGTTTGTTGTTTTTTTTGGTTTTACTGACAGAGTCTAGGGAAACAAGATACAAACGATGGAACAGTTGAAACTCAGTGTTGAACAGGACGTCCAAAGAATCGACGCAAAATCACGCTGCATGGTTATTCAGCATACATTTGATGGGCGTAAAGAACGATTGGGTATTTGTTTAACCTTTGGTTATGTTTTTGTTTTTGTTTTTGACGTGTTGCTTTCAAGTGATGTGATCCTTACAGTTCACAAACAACCAGCCTCAGCAGAGAAAGCAAAACTCTCTGAACAGAGCTGAAGACTTTGAGCACTGGAACTGATAGAAGGATGTAGAACAACTTAGCCTGTTGGTGTAGCCCTCGAAACATCCAATGCGTGGGTGGTTGGCAAGTGCTCTGGAGTTGCTTTTCCTTCTTTTCTATTAAAAACATCAGTCGTCCTTATCCCCCACCCCTCCCCACCTTTCTTTTTATGTTTGTTAGTCTCTTGTAACACCTCTAATCTTCGGCACTTACATAATAAGACTTAACTATGTTGCAAGTGCGGTAAAACTTTTACTAAAACATCCAATAGTGAGCTTAACTCATAGTACACGGCGTACCAGTTCAGCTTGTTGTTTACTGTCATATCATACATCTACGAAACCCCGGCAAATCCATCTTGTTTATAATCAAGTTGTGTTTTTAGTGCAAACAGGATTCCCTTCTTCTTCGTTTTGGTGTTTATTTTACACAAACACATTAAATAGTAAATGGGTAAAACGGAAGTTTATGATGCTAAAAAATGGAATAACAAAACTGTCTGCTTACAAACATGTAGGGGGCTCTCGTGGCCTTGAGCTTAAGGTGTTCGCCTCTCATTTAATAGGTCCCGGGATCTCCTTTCACATCCTCTTTTGCTCTCTAACAATGTACTGTCGTAAGGTTTCGTCTTCACTTTCTGCCCCCCACCACCTCACCTCCTTTGCGGCCTCCTCTGGGCTCCTGGCTATTTCTGCAGCCTTTCTACTGCTATCCCTGGGCTCCTTCTTACTGCTGTCTTTCAGCCACACCCCTGATCTTATGATAGGAAAGATCTACACCTAGCCTTCTCGGACAATGACTAAAATCTCAAGAGTCCCAAGCGCAAGTTGCTCATGTTAGAGATCCCTTGGGGGTCTAAAATCGATGAGAGTAGGCTTAGACGCCACCCGGGCAAAATTCAAAAATTTCTACAAAATGAAAATATTGAATGTTTCCCGTGCGCTCCTATGACCTAATTATGCAGTTGCAAGCGCCATAAATCCCTTACAAAAAAAGAACAACAAAAAAAACAAACAAAATAAAAAGCAACATGTTATGGCTTCCGTACACTGAGAGTTAATGGTGCTCGCTCCTGGCCAAGCACATTTTACGTCAGAAACGTTCCGTCCGAATCTGTCTATTTCTGTCTACAATACCTGGTGCACACTGCCAAAAGAATATGTGAGGCATCGTGGTGGAATCAGGCGCTCGTCAATTTTTGGGCATGTAGAGTTATTGATATCATCTTAAAGCTTGTTCACTTGTCTTTATTTGGATGACAAAAATATCCATTTATCTTGAATACAAGTCGAGATATTTGCGAAAGAAAGAGGCGGGGGTCACCTGTTTTCAGAGGTAAAATTAGTGAGAATATGGCCGCCAGAGATTAGTTATTTCCTTAGCTTAATAGTCCTTGGTAACTGAAATTTTACATTTTTTGTGCCTATAAGCAACGTTTTTCAGAAAAATCCACACAGAAATGAGTTCGTTAATGGGCATGACAGCCCAAAAACAAAAATTCGATAAAAATTCACCAACCTTCGGAAAAATGCAGAAAAATTTCTTCACTTTGATTATTTGACGAGAGCCTGATTCCACCACGCTGCCTCACATATATATTATGATAGAGTCGGGGCCAGATAATTGTGGGGGTTTTCTTCTGCGGAGGGGCAAAGGAAATCATTTTGGCACAATGAGACCGACTTTGACTCAGTTCGACACTGACCTTCAAAATGAAACGAGCTTGGTTTTTTTTTTTTTAAAGGTACAATGCCGAATGGGTTGTATAGTGCATGTGATATGGAATATGTTGCGGTTTGTTTTGGTTTTTTTGTGCGATTGTCTGTAGCGTGGAATGTAAGCTCAGAAACCCCCACAATATAAAGTCATTCGTGAGATTTTTGCTGTTTATTGTTTGTTTTGTTGTTGGGTTGTTTATTGTTTGTTTTTAGTTTTTTGTGGGGTTTTTTGGGGGGTATTTATTTTGTTTTGTTTTAAGGGTGGGGGGGGGGGGGGGGT
>NW_004797844.1:475098-476446 GCF_000002075.1 Aplysia californica
GGGGGTTGTTTGTGTTTGTTTGTGTTTTACTTTTTCACCAATAATAATGAAATAGGATTGTAACGGCTAAAGGCTGATCCTGAAAAAAGAAAGATAACAATGACTACCAAATAAAAGTTCGGAAATACTATAAGTGGTCACGTCTTTAATACAGCTGTGAATACTGCACTATAGCTTAAAAAGGGGAAATTAAAATAGAAGCAACAGAAATGTGGTTCTATTGGAGACGACTGAGAAGGAAAAGAAATCAAATTAGGCAGTTCTTGAAGAAGCCCACGTGGACAGCTCGCTGATTTTTAAAAAAAAACAATCATGAAAAGGCAAGTGCAGTTTCTGGGACCCTTGAACCCACATAAAGGCCTTGAACATCTTGCACTCACCGGGAAAATTGAAGGCAAATGAGGCAGTGGTAGACCTAGAGCAACTTGATTTTTTTGTTTGTTTTTTGTCCCGTGTCCTGAATTTGGAGCTCATATTTGTTGGTTAGGTAAGAATGAACATACATGGTGCAAATTGTTGTTTTCTAGAATAACGAAACTAGGGTAAAGGGAATTGTTAAGGTGGTGATGATGATGATGATGATGGTGATGATGAAGATGATGATGATGATGATGATGATGATGATGATGATGATGATGATGATGATGATGATGCATTACATACACTAAAATTGAAACACGCAAATTCATGAAGCGTTCCATATTTGTTAGACCAAGAGCAACCAACTTGGAGAACCATATGAGTGACAGGGAAAGATCAAGATGGTGTAGCTTTTTTTAAGAGCATCCGAGCAAAGGAATGAATGGAGAACTATGATCGCCAATGTCTGTCGCAGATCTATCAGGTGAATGATGATGAACGATGGAAAAATCATGGTCTATTCGGTTGGCTTTCGTGGTCTATGGGAGGGTAATCCTTAAGTTTGTTTTGATAGAGGCGTTGTACAAGTTGGCTGTAGTGCACGTTTAAGAGTGCATACGTTATGGCCGTTCTTCCTTCTTCTTCTGCCTATTTAAGAGAGAAATTTATGGATCTCTGATATCCAAACATGCTTTCAGACATCAACGAACACGGAATGTATGGAACTTTTTGCAGTTTGTAAAGACTTGTAATAAATGATTTCATCCGGAAGGGGCTGAAGCTCTCAAATTCAGAATTTCAGAAATATTGGGAAGGTTTGCTCTCCGTTTTTCATGCAGTTGACTTGTCATACATTTAGGGGTGAGCAGAAAGCTTTAAATTAGTTTATGAGTACATGTCATATTTTTGGGGGGTGATTATGTTCTGGCAGACATACGAGAGAGAGAGAGAGAGAGAGAGAGAGAGAGAGAGAGAGAGAGAGAGAGAG
>NW_004797844.1:480486-481937 GCF_000002075.1 Aplysia californica
TCTCTCTCTCTCTCCCTTTCTCTCCGCCTCCCTGTTTCCAATCATCTTTTCTTTCCATCTTCCTCGGAACAAGACAACAACAAAAAAACCACCCACACAGATGGGGAGAAAAAGTGCGATGATACCTCGCCAAAGAATGTACGTCGTCGTTTTCCCCCAGTTTCCCCAGCAGGAGCTCACAGAAGATATTCCCCGCTCGAAAGAGGAGTAAAATTCGCCCGTCTGCTTAAATCACGCGAAAGTATGTCAAAACACCAAATTAACGCGGCCCGCTCCAAACAGGTGAGGCGAGCAGTTGTAGCGATAAAAATATGAGCAGAGCGCGCGCTGCTAACATTAAAACCTGGAGACTGCGCTCAGGGGTGACGTCTGGTCGTCCGAGACAGTCAGTCAGCCCGGTTTTACGGCGCTTTTGTGGGCCTTTAAAAGTTTACCGTCTTTGTTCTTCTTGTTGTTGATGGTCGTCGAGTTGCTTGTTGCTCATTTTCATCTACGTTGTTTTGAGGTTGTTGGTTTTTTAGTTGTTGTTTTTTTGTGTTGTTTTTTTGTTTTTAAACAGAGGAGCTGTCTTATTATGTTTATCCCTATCCGAATTGGTCATTTTGTACCCCCCGGTGTAAATTCTTCACATTTTAGAATACTTCTAGTTCGAAGATCTCTTTGAAACTTTCAGTATTTCTCAAAAAATCATTTTGACAGACTGCTATGCAAAGCGTACGGATCGGATAAACGAGTAAATTTTCTCTTTGGAAAGTGGTGGCCCAGAGTTTCCCCCACGTCGTATGCTTACGATAGTAAAACACGACGTACTGATAAGGTTAACGTACTTTTTAGACAGACTGCTCCTTGTAAGACTTCGTTATATTATGTTACTTTTCAAAATGGCGCTATATTGCGGAGTCTTTCGCTAAGCAGTCGAGACAGAATCAAAATCGAACTTAACGAGTAAACGAACGACCGTAAAAGCATCCCAAACGGAGCGTAGCAGATTCAAGCAAGGCCATCAACGTCACACTCCGATATTGATCAAGTTTGAGAGAATCAACATACCCAGTTTTATGACGTACGTCGCGGCATCGGTAGTGAGTTTACTAGTAAGCATATTGTATTCCATATTATATCACTCACGATACCAATCACTCTTTGGTTTGAAAATATCAACACTTTGACGAGTAGTCCATTAAATCATTAATATGAGTAAGGGTTTACAAGGCACAGTGAGTGAGTACTAATAGGAGTAAGGGTTTACAAGGCACAGTGAGTGACTACTAATAGGAGTAAGGGTTAACAAGGCATAGTGAGTGAGTACTAATAGGAGTAAGGGTTCACAAGGCAGAGTGAGTGAGTACTTTTATGCTCTTCTTTGTTAAACGAGCAACAACCCCCCTACCCCGCCCACCCCTCCACCTAATCAAGCTGACTAAGTATGTTTGAGAAAGGGAAAAGAGGGG
>NW_004797844.1:485211-486894 GCF_000002075.1 Aplysia californica
AAAGCTATATCTATTTATTTATTTTATTTTTTTCGTTTTTTTGTTTTTTTTGGGGGGAGGAGGGTCTGAGACCAGTCACCTGGTACGTCAAGTGAAGGCGGATACCACAAAACAATTAAGGTGTGTCATTAGCTCAATACATGTATTGGTATCCTGCTGGACTGCAAATCGGGTGGCCCTGATTCCAATCCCCAACAGGTTGTTCTGAACTTTGGAAGTTTTTTAAGCTGTCTGCCTATTTCATTCGGTCCTAGCGGGGATCAACGTTAAATTCGAAGGCCTGTCTTTCTTTAAAAGTCTTACGGTGTTGAGAGAGACGTTCTCAATATACTTGTTTTAATAATTAAACCATATAATTAAATCTTTTTTGCATGTAACACAAACGACAGACAGATTCCATGCAAAACGGCATTAGTACAACTACTCCCCCCCCACACACACACAAAATCCCCACTCCCTGATAGGATGAAGCATCTTAAGATGTTCATCTGGAACATTAGCTTGGATTTACTGTCTTTTCCGTACGCTCGTTTTGCTTTGCTACTTCAATAAGTGTCAGCGTTTATTACGCGCACATCGACTTTATGTAGATCTTTCGAGAAGGCGGATTACTGTGACCCTGCCTGCCATGACCAACTCTTCAACTGATTCTCCTACTCTGTTTCGTACACTACCCCAGCATAAAGACGAAGACACTTCATAACCACCACCACCCCCCCTTTTTCCCCCTTCCAGTTCCTCATAAGGAGAATCAAACTAATATTATCTTCAAAAGGAAACAGCAAAGAGAGTAACCAGTATGTTACATACACCAGTTTTTCATTATGTCTTCAATTTTCTTTATAATTCTGCCAAACCTTCCCTCTACCTTAACGTCGATTAATTATTAAGATGTGATGTCTTTTTCGTTGTAATGCGCATTGAGCATTTTTTAGAAAATGGAAATGCGCAGTATAAATGCTATTTATTATTATTATTATTAACGTGGCTGAGCAACTGTGGACTCAGAGAACAAGGCCAAGACACCTTTAAGGTCCTCACAACATTCACCCTTACACTACCTTAGAATTACAAGCTTTTATAGAATCTGCTCATTACCTAGTTTTGAGAAATTTGAAGTGAAGAATTAGGAGTTCAACAACATGCAAAGCTTTTTCAAATGCAATTCTTTGAATATCTTGGTAGCCACTCTGAACAAACTTACAATTTTGATGGACCAGCCTGATAAAACGTTTTGGATTCTGACTTCATAGTCTTAGTAACTTAAAACGGCCATGAATGATGTCAGATAAAACTTTGCAACTCCGAGGCAGCCTATATTTAGACATGAGTCCACGAGTCTTGATGACGTCATTCGGACTTTACGGTCTCTGTTCGGTCCTATAGGTCAGAAAAATAAATCAAGAAGACTTCGTTCTGCAATAAGCTGTCCCCGTCGTTTTATGCAAGAAAAATTATGAAATTATGCAAACTGAGCCCAAAAATGTGAAATCATGCGATTCTGTTAATTTTAACAAAAAAATGATAAACGAAAATAATCAGAAATTATGCAAAAAAATGATCAAATTTTGCTAAATCATACGGGGTGCATAAAACCACGGGGACAGAATAAGTAATAAAAGAAAAATAATAACCTAGCAAACCTATGAACTCTGCGCAATGAACACATTTGGGAAACTTCTC
>NW_004797844.1:488692-490818 GCF_000002075.1 Aplysia californica
CCCACACACACACACACACGCGCGCACCTTGCCATTCTTAAAATAAGTTAAAAGCATCGTTCGTGGCATCTTTTGTGCATGACGTCACAGCAACCCAAAAGTGAGCCCATTGAGAGTGGTATTGGAAGTTCCTAATGGAGGGCAACAAAAAAAGCAACCCAACTTTTTATCGACGAGTTTGCAAAAGAACCTACGGCTAGAAAAGATTTTGCTGGTGTGATACGGACGGCACGCGCTTCTTAGGAGTAGAGGGAATTCGTTCCTTTGACGTTCACTAAGTGCAGTCAAAAATTGGTGACTCAACGTATTGTCAAATATATCCTCAACTATCAAACATAAACTCTCCAGCTTTTGCATAGTGGTTTGTATCAATTTGTTTAACAAATCAATATTTTTGTGAACACTGTTGGCTTTATTCTAGAAAATTCATTAACAATAATATTTTTTTTAAAATCCCGGAGGGTGGTTTCTACAGATTTTAAAAGATTACGTTAAGACACATATATACAAACTGCTGTGCAAAGTATCGGTGACATTGATTCACCCGTTAAAAAGATATTTGAGGATAAGTTGCGCCTCGAATATTTGACCTCACTATAATTATAATAGTTCGTCAATCAATGTCTGACAATGACCAGAGTGTATCCGCAGAGGAGAATATTTCACAAGCGAAATAAAAGATTTCACAAGTTAGGCCTAAAGGTTAAGATGACTTGTGGCTTCTGCTGTGGCCGATGAAGATTGGCCCCCGACAAAAAAGGGCGATAATCCGAGCAGTGTGGAACACGCCATGCTAGCAGAAAGACGATGATACTGTATAAAACTTTATCTCCACGGGGGGCATTGAACTCGGAACTTTTGTGTGCCAAACCTGTACTCTACCAAAGATCGTTCATGACAAGATTGTTCACTGAGCCAAAAAAGTATCCGCGGAAGTCCGCGCATTGCTACAGATGGCGCTGCAGTCTTTGTTTTGAAGCTCTCTTTCGTGTCTCCAGAAGAAGAATAGGAATAGCACAGTTTGTTAGTTTCGCTTTTATTGTTTTTCACACAAGTACTGTAACTCTCTTCGCAAAGTCCGCCTTTTTCAAAGAGGGTGCCATAGAATTTTAAGGACACTTTTTAATTGGCCCAAAAAGATGAGAGAACTGTCTCGCTATACACGATCTTTGACTCTACAGACGCCTCTTCGTAAAAACTTAAAAGCTGAGCCAGCAAGTCATCCTGAAAAGAGCTCAGAAAAGTTCAACAGGTTCTTTGACTTCGTCAAGAGCTCCTTTAGTTTTTTAGGCGGGGTGACTATCTGTCCTCAACTACATTCGAAGGCAAAGAATCAGGTTATTTGGACATCTCACTCGTACGGCACCTCACCAGCTCGCCAGTAAAGCCTACTACAGGAAAGTATCCGGGTACAAGGTAAGAGGAAGACCAAGAAAGACCTATATTCAGGGCGTAAGGGATACCCTGAGATCATTCAACATCCCACCCAGCCAGGCCATCAAAACTTGCTAGAGACAGGGAACTCTTTCTCCCCTCGACGCCCTAGCTAAAGGTACAAGAGGACGTATAAAGCAAAGTAAATAAGACTGTCTGTCTACTATTGAGGTGTGAACCCCTCTCCTCTGGTTTCTGGTCCGGGCACGCTGAGACTGGACCAATCTGTACCGCATGACTTGTGGCTCGACTGCTTGCTTGCAGGAATGATGGAGGCAAAAAGATCAATGGAAGACAGACCGGCGCAGTAAGGTAAATAAATCCCACAGCTGATGCTGTTCCCCATTGTGGCTGGGGGTGTTGCTTCAGCTGGGGCGGTGCCGTGTGGAACGTATCGAGTCTGGAGGTCTCTGTCCTTGGTATCGACATTTCCTATTCTTCTTATTCTTCTTGTTCTTTTGATCTTGTTCATGTTCTTGTTTTTGTTCTTGTTTTTGTTCTTGTTTTTGTTCTTGTTTTTGTTCTTGCTCTTTTGATCTTATTCTTGTTTTTGTTCTTGTTTTTGTTCTTGCTCTTTTGATCTTATTCTTGTTTTTGTTCTTGTTTTTGTTCTTGTTTTTGTTCTTGTTTTTGTTCTTGTTCTTTTGATCTTATTCTTGTTTTTGTTCTTGTTTTTGTTCTTGTTCTTTTGA
>NW_004797844.1:491177-492138 GCF_000002075.1 Aplysia californica
CTTCTTCTTCTTCTTCTTCTTCTTCTTCTTCTTCTTCTTCTTCTTCTTCTTCTCCCCCCTACCGTAAGATCTCCGGGCCAATGGGGTGTAGCTTCTTCAACCCTCAGTGACCTGACCATCAATGATTTATTTATAGAGGCACCAGCCATAATTCAACCCTCAGTTTAACCAAATAAACTGTTCACGAACGCACTTTTGATATTTCGTATCTGTCGTGTGCTCTTTCAGTATTTATGAAAGCGGCCAATAACAGCAGTCATTTTTTCTATATCTAGGCCTGAACTTTCGACATAATAAATACTACAAATAGCTCTGTTGATTTCTTTCATATCAGTCGAAGCAGAAAAACATTTAAATCTTACAACAATTTTTCAATAGTAGAGTAACTGTTGATTTTACTGTTACCCGCTAAGCGTCATATATTACTATTGAGTCAAGTCAGACTGCCTAATAAAGAAAGATCGTGGGTGGTTGGCGGGTGCTCTGGTGTGGTCAACTTCTTCTTTCTTATCAAACATCTATCGTCCTTATCTCCCCATCTTCTTTTTGAAGTTTGTTACTCTCTTGTAACACCTCTAATGTTCTGGCGCTCATATGACCTCATGCAGTTGAGAGCGCCGTAAAACCTCTACTAAAACAAACAAAAAGAAAGATCTCTTGTCATCTGCTCGCCAAAGTACCAGTGTAACAAACTTTGACGTTTGAAAGCGCTGCTAGGAGAAGGTTGCTATGATGGCTTTGTTTCGTTGACATCGCTGCCTCAGATTTACTCAGTTCTATCTGACATCTTTGACAGTTTTGAGTTACTTAGACCACGGGGTTAGAAAGCAAATATTCTTCTATTAACTCTGTCAAAATTGTAAAATTATTAAGAGTCGTTATCAAGATAATAATAATAATAATAATAATAATTGCGTTTATATAGCGCATATCCATGCTCAAGAGCTTGCTCTATGCGCTT
>NW_004797844.1:492238-494140 GCF_000002075.1 Aplysia californica
ACACACACACACACACACAGGCATAAACTCACACAAACACACACATACATGAACATAATTTATCATATTCTATGCCACGTAGACACTTAAGGGCGGGTGGGGCACCTAACTATTGTATTATTGTGGTAAAATTATGAAAACTGGGATTCTCACTTATTATATTTCCTGGATATTTCCTGCACATTGCCCAAAAACGTACGTAAGCGATTCTGTACCCTTAAGCGGTGTTTGAATGTATTTTAGAGCAGAGGGTAGGGACTTTTTAAAAGAAATATTTGCCATTTTTTGTCTCTAAAAGTATGTTTTGCACATCTATATGCTTCAGTTTTAGTAGGAAACATCCATTCAACTTCTGCAGTGGTAATATTATCAAGTAGTTGCCATGTTTTAGTTTGAAATACGTTTTGAAAGTTTTTATTGGAAAGAGAACTATTTTGGTCTTTTCTGACCTTTATCGCTTGTTTTCTCAAAATCTTATTTCCACGCACATCATCCCATATTCTTTGCTTTTGTTTCCCATTCAATTGTAAAATAACTTTCAAAGAATGGTGACGACAACTTGTTCTAAAACGTGGTAAGGGGAATTTTTTATTGCAGTCGTAGTTTTTCATAAATAATAATAATAATAATAATTGCATTTATATAGCGCATATCCATGCTCAAGATCATGCTCTATGTGCTTTACAACTATTATTACCCCAGCAGATCCTCTGAGAACACTCAGAAACATTCTCAGCTTCCGAGGAAGCCTACAGTGCAAGCTGCGGATTTCACGCGCTCAAACATTATCAAACTGACAAGATCTTTCACTGTCTATAGCCGGGTACCCATTTCCACCTGGGTGAAGTGAGGAAAATGTGTGCCAAGTGCCTTTCCCAAGGACACAACGTCGGGTCCCTGACGGGATTCGAACCCACGACCTTACGGTTGGGAGTCCGAGAGCCTAACCAATAGGCCACCGACGCCACAAGATATATACAAAGCTTTGCAAACGAAAACGCTAGACATGTTGAGAAACTCAAAATGTTTACGTCAAATTTCTTTTACTAAGTACTGAGCAGATAAAACTTTGTAATTCTAGGGTAGCGTGTCATTGAACCGTCACTTAAGGCGCTTTATATTTATTTCAAGAACGGGAATTTTAAAATTCACTATTCCCGAAAATTAATTGCCCGCTATAATCAAAACTCTGTTTTTATTGCTAAAAGCTCAATATCGATGTCTGTGGTCTCCACAGCTCCAGAGATATTCTACGAAGGCGAAAGTCAATACAGTACTTGCCTTGGATGCTAAACACTCGGCATCGATGTGTGGCCTCTACAGTAGTTCCCCTAATACGCTATAAAGGCGAAAGTCGACACTAAAGTAGTCTTAAACGATGAAAGCTCAGTATCGATATATAGCTTTCATAGTTACAGCAGATGTCTAAGAAGACGAAACTCGATTTAGCAGTAGTCTTTGATGACAAATGCTCAGTATCATAACTTCTTCAGCTATCACAGATCTCGAAGAAGTCGGAAGTCGAAACAGAAGTAGTCTTTGATTTCAAATGCTCAGTATCGATATAATATAACTTCCTTATTTACCTCAGATTTCTATAAAGACGACGATGAACCTCCGGTATCGATATATAGCTTCCACAGCTACCATGATACGCTACGCAGGCGAAAGTGGATACATCAGTGCATAGCGCAGGGAAGTTACGTAAGGTCCTTTGTATAGCCCCCAAGTCATGTTTGTCAGCATGGCTTCCTGCACGCTATCTCGGGTGTCTGCCTGCGGGCAACAGGTAACTTCCTACTTACAGGAGCCGACTTATCACAATTATTCCGACCTACCCGACCTACCCGACCTATCGACCCACTCAAACCTCACCCCCATCCGAACCCACCCCCATCCGAA
>NW_004797844.1:495225-497117 GCF_000002075.1 Aplysia californica
CATTTCCACCTGGGTGAAGTGAGGAAAATTTGTGCATTAGTGCCTTTCCCAAGGACACAACGTCGGGTTCCTGACGGGATTCGAACCCACGACCTTACGGTTGCGAGACCATCAGTCAGTCTCACAAGTCCCGGACACCATCAGTCAGTCTCACACATCAGTCAATCTCACACATCAGTCAGTCTCACAAGTCCCGGACACCATCAGTCAGTCTCACAAGTCCCGTACACCATCAGTCAGTCTCAAAGGTCCCGGACACCATCAGTCAGTCTCACAAGTCCCGGACACCATCAATCAGTCTCACAAGTCCCGGACACCATCAGTCACAGTCAGTCTCACAAGTCCCGGACACCATCAGTCACAGTCAGTCTCACAAGTCCCGGACAATATCAGTCAGTCTCACAACGACTTCTTCTCTCACCCACCCGACACTGATCAATCTATCCGGCCCGGAGGTTTTTACCTGAAGCTGAAGGGGGTAATTCGAGCATCAGTTTTTTCCCTCCTGGCTATGTTGAGAAGGATAGTGAGCTGACAAAAAAAGCCTTTTTCCTATTCACAATAGTTTCGAGAAATCAGCAATTGTCGGTTTTTGTTTTAATATCTAAACTATTTTGCACAGTACGTTAACGGTTGATTTCGCACTCGGAAGAGAATGTCATTCCCTATGCTCAATAGATATAAGAAAACCGAAACATTGGCAGGAGATATTTGGAGGCGTCTCCGGCGAGCACCCAGGAACTATTCGGAGACGCATTCCTGCACAAAGATGCACTGCTTTTGGGGGGGGGGGGTCAAACTGCGTATTATTTGCTGAAGATCACGCATATAGCCACTAAAACTGTCGCAAAACAATATATTTTCAAAGGACATTTCAAACCTAGCTGTAAAATATCAAATTATGGGTTAAAACAGGGGGGAGATGGTATGCACCCCACCCCCCTGTAAACCCCCAGATTTTTTTTAACTTTGTCTAGAGGCACAAAGCGTTTTGACTGGTCTATCTATGTCGGAGACGTCTCCGGATAGAAATACTACGGAAAATCATTGATTTCTTGAAACTGCGGAGAATAAGATAAAAAGTCGTTTTGTCAGTGTACGGCAGATTAGAGGGATGGTGAGCTCAGTCCTACGTCAGTGCCAATTTACATCACAGTACCCACGTCCTGGCCTGTTGTGTTAGTTCATGATTGGTAGTGACACGCGTGACTAACATCTGACGGAGCTAGGTTCAAAACCCATCAATCTGATTTTGCTTCTGACTCTTGACTTGTTTGTTTTTTGTAAGAGTTTTACGGCCCTTGCTGCACAAAAAAGTTATATAAGGGCCGAAGCTAAGAGTTGTTTCAAGAGAGTAACAAATACCAAAAAGAAGGAGGAGTGATTAGGACGATAGATGTTTGATAGGAAAGAAGGGGCAGACAACACCAGAGTACCCGCCAACCGCCCACTTGACTTGTTTAGAAGGTTTTTACAGCGATCCAAGTGGTTCTGTAAGGTGTTTACTTTAGAGGGCTCTTGTGTGCTCTGTCTACTACATTTCAGTATTGAATTAATCTTTTAGTTGAGAAATACGTGGACCCCTGAAATGACTATACAGCCAAATTAGCTGTACAAACGGCCATCTGTACAAGACAATCAGCTGTACAAACGGCCACCTGTACAAGACAACCACCTGTACAAACGGCCATCTGTACAAGACAATCAGCTGTACAAATAGCCACTTCAAAATCGATGAGAGCAGGCTTCAGCAGACACTCGGGCAAAATTCAAGATTTTCCTACCAACAGAAAACGTTTAATGTGTCCCGCGCGCTCATATGACCTTATGCAGTTGCGAGCGCTGTAAAATACTTACAATCCCCCCCCCTCCCAAAAAAGCAATAACCAAAC
>NW_004797844.1:497217-499186 GCF_000002075.1 Aplysia californica
ACACACACACACACACACACGGTCTCTCTCCATCTCTCACCTTTTCCTACCCAGTCCCCTCTATCCCCAGGAAGGAAAGCCACACACAGCATTAAAACATTAAATTTCACACCATAAATCACCCACGAGGAATCCCCAAACTCCCGCAGAGCCAAACTCCGGTACGGGTATCGCCGAATGATATCGCGCATTACGACACACACACAATATCGTTGCGCCACGGATCTCATGTCTCGAGTCCACGGGCCGGCCAGCCAGCCAAGCGCTTGGTTGGCAGACGATAACGGCTCATGTCTACAAGGGATCTACAGGTAGGTAGGTAGTAGGAAAGGCCACACGGCGTCACACAGCCAGCACTCACCACCGGGCTGACGACTGGACCATAAGATCAAACCCTACCGTAATGGTATAAGGGTTAATTCTGTCTACCCGGCGGACCTGTGATGTAGTGGCTGTCCTCATTTGCATAAGGGGCCACCCTCGGCGATGGAGGTAGCATAGCGTAATGAAATAAGCTAAGACATAGTGAGATAAGATAAGACATGATGGTACGAGGAAGATAAACCACGATGATTGTGGGTAGAAAACAGTAGTGAGTGTAATAAGATAACACACAATTATACGAGATAAGATAAGACACAATGGTATGAGGTAGATCAACCACGATTGTAGGTAGAAAGAAAACAATGTTGGGTGAAATATAAGATAAAATAAGATGATACGAGATGAGACCAGACGCAGTGGTATGAGGTAAGGTACGACAGGATAAAATAAAAGTATAATGATACAAAAGAAGATAAGACATTGTGAAATAAGATAAGAGACGATAGTACGAGGAAGATAAACCAGGATGGTAGAAAACAAATTTGGGTGAAATGAGATAACATAGGATGATACGAGTTAAGATAAGACACTTTGATAAGATAAAATAAGACTCTGTGATACGAGATATAAGATGTAAGATAAGAAGCGATGATATGAGATAGGATTAAACACAGTGATATAAGAGAATAGAAGATGAAATAAGATCAGATGCGATAATACCAGATATCCGTAAATGATGAAGAAAGATAAGATAAGACACTTAGTTATGAGATAAGATAAGACACGATTTTATCAGAAAGGATAAGATGAGATGAAGTAAGGTAACGTGGTACCGCAAGCTACGATAAACTGAAACAAGCTAGGATACTAGGATCCTATGATAAGATCAGATCTAATAAGATACGAAGGCAGTACGTGTCATTACATAAGACGGGATATTACAGCATGCTTTTAGATGAAATAAATAATGTGCTTGACACAAGATAAGAGAATAAAAACGAAACAAGGAACGAGCGTAGGTTCAGAAACATAACACCTCATACAGTCGCTTTTAACTCTTTAGGGACGTAACGGACACATATGTCCGATTATTTGCAGAGAAAAGTCAACATTTTGGCACATTTTGAACCATCATACACAAATCAGACAAATAATTTTGCATATTTCACAATATGCACACTATATGAAGCCTTTTAACCTTTCAGATAACGAAAAGAAAAAAGAAAAAAATGTTTTACGATGAAGTTATGCCCCAGAACAGAGCATCTCCAAACGTTGACGAATGACCATAAAG
This sequence comes from Aplysia californica, assembly GCF_000002075.1. NCBI lineage: Eukaryota > Metazoa > Mollusca > Gastropoda > Aplysiida > Aplysiidae > Aplysia > Aplysia californica. The sequence continues at coordinate 498,836 of NW_004797844.1, forward strand.
CGCATCTTCAGTGAGTTAAGGACAAGCGGGCTAACACAGATTTCGGGGGTTTCCAGAAATCTTGACCTATCTCATTAGTGGGAATCACTCTACCTATAGGAGAAGTTTCGTTTTCTTTAGTGTGTATATTTGCTTGGTTATGGAGAAACATCTCCTTGTCTTTTAAAGAAACTGAATAGGGGGCAAAAACTTTACCTTCGATTTTCTCAAAACAGCATTTTTCGGGATAGCCCTCTTGTGCTTGAAGGCGACCATGCAAAAAGATAGGACCAAGAAAATACAAAAGTAAATAAAGTAGAACTCCTTAAGTTGAAGCGATAAAAGACAAAAACAAAATGGTACAGATGGCTA
>NW_004797844.1:501578-502713 GCF_000002075.1 Aplysia californica
GTGTGTGTGTGTGTGTGTGTGTGTGTAGGTGTGTGTGTGTGTAAGTATGTGAGTGTGCTCCTTTTTGCTTTCTTGTTTGTTGGTTTCTTCCATGAAGTGAGCTTAACACCCACAATGACACAATTTAGATGATCTAAGAGGCGGGCTTCGACTCTGCCTGTCAGCGCCAAACTGGGCTGAGACTGAGAAGAATAGAACTTCCCAGCAGAAAGACCAGAAATATTTTCTTTAAAATGATCCTTTAAAACATGTGCATGGCCAGCTACGCACAAGCCAGTGCTTGACGTTGAAGTGGATCGGAAAAACAGAGTTGTAAGTATTTATTTGTGAAGCAGCGTGGTGGAATCAGGCTCTCGTCAATTTTTGGGCATGTGGAGTTATTGGTATCATCTTAAAGCTTGTTCACTTGCCTTTATTTGTGGGAGAAAAAAATATCAATTTATCTGAATACAAGTCGAGATGTTTGCAAATGAAGGAGGTGGGGGTCCTCAGTTTTCAGAGGTAAAATTAGTGAGAAAAAGGCTGCCAAATATTAGTTATTTCCTTAGTTTAAGAGTCCGTGGTAACTGAAAATTTACGTTTCTTGTGCCTTTAATCAACGTTTTTCAGAAAATCCAAACAGAAATGAATTCTTCAATGGGCATGAAAGGTGTTTAGCCAAAAAACAAAAATTTGATAAAAATTCACAAACTTGCGGAAAAATGCAAATTTCTTCACTTTGATTATTTTGACGAGAGCCTGATTCCACCACGCTGCCTCACATTTCATTAAAAGTAGCTTAAGGCGGAATGCATTCACTGTCGGTTTTATACTGTTGATTCTAAATACCCGATTTTTGTTTGATTGCTCACCGATAAGAGTCATTTCCAAAAGCTAAACCGCATGTTGGCATGAACCGGATACTTACAGCTGAATACAATCCAATCCGAATTGCTCTGACATGGGTATTTCGCCAGCTCCCACTGACAGTAAAAGTGAAATCCGAGCAGACGATGGCGGGGAGGGGCGCAGGAAGGTATTCTGGAAACAGACGACGACGACGACGGAGATACAATGGAAGAACATGCCCAGACTCGTCTGGAACCGTTTCATCATCGACAGAAACACACACTCTCTCTCTCTCTCTCTCTCTCTC
>NW_004797844.1:506568-507692 GCF_000002075.1 Aplysia californica
TCTGTACGTCTGTCTGTGAGTCTGTAACATACAAGTCTTTTTTTTTTAGTAATTATTGTGCTTTTATAAAAACAACAGAAATGTGGTTTCTTAGGAGACTGATAAGAGTTTCGTTGAAGGAAAAGAAATCAAATGAGGTAGTACTTGATGAAGCCCACGTGGGACGCTCAATGTTAAAAACAATCAGGAAACGACAAATGCAGTTTTTGGGACACCTGAATAGACACAAAGGTCTTGAACATCTAGCTCTCATTGGCAAAATTGAGGGCAACCGAGGCAGGGGTAGGCCCAGAACAACATACTTAGAGAACCTAAACAAATGGGTAACAGGGAAAGATCAGGGAACGTAGCTTTTTTTAGAGCACCCGAGCAAAGGAATGAATGGAAAACCATGATCGCCGAAGTCTGTCGCAGATCTGGCACTGGATGATGGTGATGATTTTTCTTGCTATCAATTAACATAATTTCTGCACATCCAGGTCCCTGTCAATCTACTAACTACGAAACGATTTTTTCCATCCATTTCTAGGATTACAATTTTTTAAGCCTGAGTCTATCTTTCTGTTAACAGGCAGACAGACAGCTAGATAAATACATAAACTGTCAACTTCAACAAACCAACACGATCACGAGAAAGTAATGGGAATGTAGTTTTTGGGTAGTATGACTGAAAAACTGAAAAAACAATGACGACGACGACAACAACAACAACAACAACAACAACAATAACAACAACAGCAACAACAGCAACAAAAGCAACAACAACAGTAGCCTCAGGAGCAGCAGCAGAAGCAGCAGCAGCAGCAGCAATAAAGCAACAACAAATAGCATTATCGATTTCTAAAATATCGTCAACAACAACAACACCAAAACAAACAATGACACTGACAATAGTGGTGACAACAATAATTTCAACATCACCAACAACAGCATCAACAACAACAGCAACTGCAACACTATCAACAATATTGCCAACAACATCAACAGCATCGAATCATCCTCATCATCATCATCATCATCATCATCATCATCATCATCATCATCATCATCATCATCATCATCATCATCATCATCATCAACAAGAACAACAACAAGAACAAGAACAATAAGAACAACAACATCAT
>NW_004797844.1:508334-510212 GCF_000002075.1 Aplysia californica
ACAACAACAGCAACAGCAACAAGAACAACAATATCATCATCATCATCATCATCATCATCATCATCATCATCATCATCATCATCATCATCATCGTTATCATCATCATCATCATCACCATCAACAACAACAACAACAACAACAACAACAACAACAACAACAACAACAACAACAACAACAACAACAACAACAACAGCAACAAGAACAATAATGTCAATGCCATCATCATCATCATCATCACCATCAACAACAACAACAACAACAACAATAACAACAACAACAACAACAACAAGGATAAGAATAAGAATAAGAATGATAATAATAAAGCAACCGCACCAATAAGATGAACGTATACCACACGATCCCCCAACCTCTCAACAAGTATTGGTCATATTATATTTCACTGACGTCATTCCGTCACGACTTGGAGATATTAAATTAGAACAGTTTCCTTCTCGGTATAGGACTCTTCTTCCGGATCCTCGTTTATTTTTAGACTCGTTTATTTTCACCCGTTTTCCGGAAATTATTTCGTTTCAGATGCCTGCACATCCAGAAATTATTATGTCTGGTTTATGGGCTTCCCTAAAAATAGTTGTCTTTAATGCTTGTAGCCAGTTCCTTTCGACAGTCATGCACGGCGGTTTCGCTGGCGATCTACGAGCATTTCCTTTCCCATTTGTGGTTTCTTAAAACTGCACGACAATATTCGTAGCGAAAGGGCCGGGTATCAGTGGGTGGTTGGCGGGTGCTGGTGTGGTTTGCTTCTTCGTTCCTAGTAAAACATCTATCGTCCTTATCTCCCCTTCTTCTTTTTTTATGTTTGTTACTCTCCTGCAACACCTCTAATCTCCTGGCGCTTATATGACCTTATGCAGTTGCAAGCGTCGAAAAACCTGCACTAAAACTTTTTTAAAAAGAAATCCCGTTATCATGCTAGGCTATTGAATGCATGACCCTAGTTCAAATCCCCAACTGAGTGCTCTAGAGAACTTGAGGTGTTTGTAAAGTTGTCAAGGCTACCCACCCTCCTACGCAGTTCAGTATTGTCGGAAATGGACGTTAGATCTGAGATCCCACCTCTTACACGACTGAACTGTAAAGAAGGTCTTTATTAATCCTATCCGTACGTAGCGTTTTACTGTCGTATCCATACGATGTGGGGGAACTCTGTGCCACCACTTTCCAAGGAAGAAATTTACTCGTTAAGGGGAGGGGGGGTCCCACCTATTTTTGGTCAAACTGGGTCAAATTGGGTATTACAATATTTTTTGTCTCTACTCAGTCATTTCTCTGTTGATTTGATTGTCCTTTGGCACAGTTGTAGCTAGTAGGATACCCAGCATTTTTCTTGTTACATTGTTATTCTATCTTCACTAATTAGAGAGGTATCTCATTTTTTGTCAAAACTATTTGACTTTTTAATTTTTGACACATTTTTCGAACGAAACTCCTCTGAAGATTACAGGTGTATCTTGATGGCACTTGGCATACTTGTTGCTCTTAGGGGTGGTTACATTGTATAGTCGGCGTTTTTTTATATCTCTCTCTTGGTTTTTGTTTTATGATTTTTTAAAATTGGAAAATTGACCGTTTTCTGCATTTTTGACAAGATTTGCACGCTTCTTCCTGTAACTCCGAAACAAAATAAGATATCGAAATATGCTGACATTTTATCCCTTATATGCCTCTTGGGTACCTGTGTGCCAAAGCACAATAAAAATCCATGGATAAATTTCAGAGGAGTACTGATTTGAAAACATGGTGTGAAAATCCAATATGGCCATCTTGGATCCGAGAAAAAGAATTTTTCATCGTAATACCTGCATCATGACGAAGTTGTATACCAAGTTTAAGGTTTCTAGGTCCAGAAATAAAGGA
>NW_004797845.1:0-4924 GCF_000002075.1 Aplysia californica
TATATATATATATATAAATCAGTGACAGGTGACCTGCAATTTCACGCGTCGGGTCGGGGATTGACCGGGGCCAACTCGTGCACAGCGCTGTCCGATCTTGTCCTTTTCATAACGCGTTTCCCCCCTAATTTCGTAAGCCATAAAAGGATGTTCACACTACCGCTAAATCTATTTCTTGGTCAATTTCGCTATTCTACATCTTGTTCTTGATATCCTGTGAAAGTTTCACCAGTTTTCATTGATTCGTCTGTGAGAAATAACGGTTTTAATTCGTGAGTGTAAAGTGTACGAAAGAGCCGTTGTGAATTTAACCAGTTCAAATTACAAATTGTGAGGCAGTGTGGTGGAATCAGGCTCTCGTCAAAATAATCAAAGTGAAGAAAGTTGCATTTTTCCGCAGGTTTGTGAATTTTTATCAAATTTTTATTTTTTTGGCTCAACACCTTTCATGCCCATTAGAGAACTCATTTCTGTGTGGAATTTTTTTTAAAACGTTGATTAAAGGAACAAAAAATGTAAATTTTCAGTTTCCAAGCTAAGGAAATAACTCATCTTTGGCAGACATTTTCACATTAATTTTACCTCTGAAAACAGGTGACCCCCACTTCCTTCATTCGCAAATATCTCGACTTGTATTCAAGATAAATGGATATTTTTTTCATTGAAATAAAGACAAGTGAACAAGCTTTAAGGTGACACCAATAACTCTACATGCCCAAAAATTGACGAGTGTCTGATTCCACCACGCTGCCTCACAATTGTTCTAAAATGAGTCGATTATGTTTTCACTGCTGTTTGTGTCGTGTGATAGTCATCAAATCATAGGCCTATATTCTAATTTCTTGTTATGTGAATTTTGTTTCTGCATCATTCTGCATTGAATTGCTATCAATTAGGGAATTGTGTTCCTTGGTAAAAGTTGTTCAACTGCGCAGCAGATCACATATTCGAGAGCTGTTGACAGCCTCTGGCTGAACGAACTTTGTCGGAAGTGTGGTCGTTTAAATTTAACTGTCAAACAGCAAAAAGGTTAAAGAAAGCCCTGATTGTGTTAAACAATAGCAGGAGATATTTTCTTGTTTTTTGGGGTTTATTTTTTTTTACTGATATGAGGGACGAAGACGAACAGTCGTATTCCGCTAACATTTGTGTCACGAAGCCTATTTTACCGTGATTTCAAATAACGAAAAGCGACAAAGTGTTACGTCAATTCACGCCGCAAAAAGCTGTTGAAGCTAGTAGTTAGGAACATAATTATTATGATCTGTGTTTAACAATAACATACTTGAGTCTTGTTGGTGGCTGCATACAAAGAAAAGCTGCACCTTCAGAGTCAAGCTGCTCACATGATAACACATCAAACACATTTACCCAATATATATGATGACACACCTACAAGTCTTATTGCCAGCCCTATAAAAAGTAGCCAATTATACCACTCCCATCAAGCTATGAGCATTATATGAAGAAAAAAAGCTTTACCTAAAACCACATCCCATCACCTCATCAACACTAATGAAAACTTCAAGGTCACAATCACTCACAACTTGTTAACAGACACATCAACATCTCCGATGTACAAACGTGAACCTACATTCACTCACTCAGTAATTAAACAAGCCAGAGGATCAACCTCTTAACAAAACAAAAAAAAAGAAAAGAAAAAGAAAAAGAAGAGAGATTAAGCACACATCTCATCAAATGAAAATTACATTTAGATCCAAAGAAGAAAGTTGTAAATTTGAAAACCAAAGGACAGCCATTAGTCTTGCAAAGAATAGATGCTCCACGGAAACAAAGTCAGGACACCAACAAAACGCAAACGAGCACGCTTTTTACAAGACATCAGAGAACATATAGCTGGCACGTCCAAACAATCAGATGAATGCCACACAAATGGCCATCGAATTAAAGAGAATACCTTCTGTTTGGAGACATGGGATTTTTAGAGGCGCTGGGATAAAACAGGGAACTCGGCCCGGTGCTGTATAATGATAGGAGGATACACATTCGATTGGGAAAAAAAGCCACGATTCAGTTATGATGCTCATGACAAATGACAAGTCACCCCCAGGGCAATGCCACTGACTAAAGTGTCTTTAGGCCATTCCCAAAAGGGGGACATATCTCGTTCAAGCATAGTAGAATTGTAAATGGGCTGACTCATGTCACGCTCATAACTGTGCCTGATCTACAACAGGGAACTGCTGCTTTTTCTTTCCTTATCCTTACTATTGTCATTTTCCTCTACTTCTTTTGTATCATGTTTGTCTCTCCCCTGGGGTACTTTGATAGTCGAAGCAAACCTTGTGCTATTGAAGCTAGAAAGGTGAGCAGTCTAAGTCTGATTCCCTATAAAGACTTCTCTGTTGATACCCACCCCTTGGCGCTCATATGACCTAATGCTTTTTGTTTTTGTTTTTGTAAAGTGTTTTACGGCGCTCGCAACTGCATAAGGTCATATGAGCGCGCGGGACACACTTCATATTTTCAGTTGGTAGGAAATTTTGAATTTTGCCAGGGTGGCGGCCGAAGCCTACTATTTTCGATTTTAGACCACCAAGGGATCTTTAACGTGTGCAACTTGCATACGGGCCCTCCGAGATTTGTCGCCCTTTCCGAGAAGGCTAGGTGTAGATCTTTTCTACCAGAAGATCAGGGGTGTGGCAGAAAGACAGCAGTAAGGAGGAGCCAGGGAGTAACAGTAGAAAGGCTGCAGAAAGAGTCAGGGGGCAAAGGAGGTGAGGGGGTGGGGGCAGAAAGTGGAAATGAAAGCAGACAACAGAACAGTGGTAGAGAGCAGGAAAGGAGGTGAAAGGAGACAATTTTAGAGAAGAAAATTTTTTGGTCGCTACCCGGATTCGAACCCGGGACCTTTGAATGAGAGGCAAACACCCTAACCTCTAGGCCACGAGAGCCCCCTGATCTCATGCAGTTGCGAGCGCCATAAAACCCTCTACTAAAAATAAAACAAAAAAATTTAAATGACAAGTCCACTTGTACCGTTGCAGACAAAATTTTGAGTGAGCCAGTTTTCAAAATTGATTCTTGTCTTATGTACGAGTTTTGTAAAAGGAGGAAGTTGTTTGGCACGCGTACGCCCGCCTAACTCTGAATTGTTAGGGGCACGTATTTTCAAAGTCAAGGTCGTTCGGCGTTCCCCAACCCCCGATTCTTTTCCCCAGCGTGTTTGGGAAGGTACAAAGAGATTGAGACTCGTGAAAATATGGTTGATACTTTGAGATCCAAACCGTTGAAAACAGCTCCTCTGATTTGGACATTGACGACAGTGATGTAGTCCTGTAAAATATTATCTATATTATATTTTGGCTTGCTTCAAACGTTCCGTCCCATGAGAGGAAGGAAAACGAAGTGCGCTTACAGAATTAAAGTCGGGATATGATAATATGGAAAATTAGACACGTGACATGGGAAAAAACAGGTGCCAGACGGGACACAGGAGATGCGACACAGAAGGTGGCTTTCGGAAGATGGGACTGGTCATCTGTGTAATGTGTACAATAGTGACTGTATTTCACCGTGTCAGCCTGTGAACCGACGCAGAAGGAAAATGACAGGAATCAATAAATTACATGTACAATTCTTATGACAATAACTATAACCAAAAAACCTCTCTTTCTCTCTATCTCCCCCCTCCTCTCTCCCCCCTCTCTCTTCCCTCTAACTTTCTCTCTTTCTACTCTCCCCCCCTCTCTCTCTGTCTGTCTGTCTGTCTGTCTGTCTGTCTGTCTGTCTGTCTGTCTCTCTCTCTCTCTCTCTCTCTCTCTCTCTCTCTCTCTCTCTCTCCTCCTCCTCCTCCTCCTCCTCCTCCTCCTCCTCCTCCTCCTCCTCCTCCTCCTCCTCCTCCTCCTCCTTTCTTTTTATTTCTTTTTATCTTTCTCTCACCCCCCTCCCTCGCTTCTCTTCCCCTCTTTCTATCCCCCTTCTCTCTGTGTGTCTCTCTCTCCCTCCCGCCACCCCCCCTCTCTCTCTCTCTCTCTCTCTCTCTCTCTCTGCCTGCCTTCAGACAAAATTGCACGTTTTCAACTTCAACTGAAGAGCGCTGGAACGTTTGTTTACACTCGTATCACGGGGTCGTCACGCGCTGTGCGCGACTTTAACAGTGCAGTGCTCGGGAACGGTACGCGCTCCTGACAACAGCCTTTGTAAATATTTATCGACTAGTTAGTAAGTTAATAGTCACTGAAATACATTTTATGTGCTTGTTGTTTGGACTAAGTATAGATAGACTGATATTAATTCAAGAGCATCTAACTTCAAAACGTGAGCAGCCATAGTATTGCTTTTTCGTATCAATAAAGAAGTTTAGTTGCTTTCTCTAAAGAATAAACGTGGGTGTGTACATGTGATATTGTTTTCTTTGCATATAAGCCGATTAAACATGTGTTAAAAATTCAGTTTAACCAAAGATTCTCTACTTAACTCTACTAGTAGACTAAACCTTTCTTCTTCTTTTCAGACCCAGACTTAGATGATCAACACGTGAAATGCAGAGGATGCAAGCCGCCTCGAGGCATGTGTGTACTCGCGCTACTATTTAAAAACAGAACGAGAACATTGACCTCCAGGAAATAGTTTCAATCAGTATACGACAGTGTACGTAACATCAGCCCTGAACGCCATGCCCTAAACAGCACCGGCTGTGTCTTTTAAAAAAATAAAAATTTCGAGGATTTATTGCAGAGGACACTAGATCTACTTCAAACTTTCAAAAAAAAGGGTTGTTTGTAACACACTCTTTTCTGTCGCCGGAGACACAAGTGTAATAGATCTACAGCACAATGGAACACAGTGTCTTCATTGTGTTTGTCTTCTACCTGGGCGTTGTGGAATCCTTCTTTCAAGACGGAAGTAAGATAAAGTGTGTGTGTGTCACTGTGTGTGTGTGTGTGTGTGTGTGTGT
>NW_004797845.1:5560-6645 GCF_000002075.1 Aplysia californica
TGTATGTATGTATGTATGTATGTATGTATGTATGTATGTATGTATGTATGTATGTCTGTTTGTCTGTCTGCCTGTGTGTGTGTATGTGTGTGTATGTATGGTGTGTATGTACGTATGTATGTATTTTTGGGGAAACGTTTTACGGCGCTCGCAACTGCATGAGGTCATAGAAGCGCACGGGACACCCCAAACATTTTAAGTTGGTAGGAAATTTTGAATTTTGCCCGGGTGGCGGCCGAAGCCTACCTTATCGATTTTGGACCACAAAGGGATCTTTGATGTGCTCAACTTGCACACAGGACCTCCGAGATTTTTCGCCCTTATCCGAGAAGGTTAGGTGTAGATCTTACCTACCATAAGATCAGGGTTGGGTTGATTTAAATCAGGTCGATTTAAAGATTAATTTAAAAAAAAAAAATCAACTTCATAAAAAAAGAATCAATAATTTAAATCAGTTAAAAATATTTTTTTAAATTCAGTTTTTACATATTTAAACATTCAGAATGCCTTTCCTTGGTTTTATAAAACAAATATAAGGTTTTGTAGACTAATATAATCATGGTTAAAAGTCTGCTTTTCCTCCCTGTCACTAAAATAATACAGTATTCAATTTACTTATTTTCCCTAATTGAAGTTGGCATTTACTTTTTTTTTAGACAAACACTAGCGCGCACAGACACACAGGCTAAGGAAATGTCTAGATTTATTAACTGAAAACTTAATTATTTATTGAATGTCAGATCAAATCGAAACAAATAAATAAATCACAAACAATGTAACAAAAATAATAATTCAGATATTATTGCAAGGAACATAATGACATCTAAAGGAATTTTGAAAGTAAATCTCTTTCATACAATATTAACAGTATTACAATAACCAACAATTTAGATCATGTTGAAATTACCCATTGAGTTGTTTGGGGTTGAAGGTTTTGAAAACCCCAACAATAATACAGTATTCAGTTTACTTTTTCATAATTGAAAATAGCATTTTTAAATATATTTTTTAAAAGACAAACACAAACACAAGAGCACACACACACACACACACACACACACACACACACACACACACACACACAC
>NW_004797845.1:6745-7770 GCF_000002075.1 Aplysia californica
ACGCACACACACACATACACACTCACACACACATACACACTCATACACACACACACACACACACACACACACACACACACACACACACACTCAGACTTAGGAAATGTCTAGATTTATTAACTGTAAACTTAATCATTTATTGAATGTCAGATCAAATCAATTGTGACCGAGGAGAATAAAAACATTAATAAATAAATCACAACAAAGTAACAAAAATAATAATTCAGATGTTATTGCAAGGAACAAAATGACGACTGAAGGAATTTTGAAAATAAATCTCTTTCATACAATATTAACAGTATTACAATTTACAATAACCAACCCTGATATAGCAGATTAAGGCTTTCTTTTGCGGTTGCTTAAATTAATCATTAGTTAAAATAAATAAAGATAATGCATTTTGCTTTAAAAGAACATACTTTTAGCCCCCCAAAAATTCCAAACTGTGTCGATATTTGTTTTTTATCCCCAAAAAATCTGATTAAAATTTTAAAAAATCTTATTTGAATTTTAAAAAAATCGATTTTATGCATTTTGATTTAAATTTAAAAAATATAAAAAAGTCACCAACCTTGCATAAAATCAGGGGTGTGGCTGAAAGACAGCAGTAAGAAGGAGCCAAGGAGAAAAAGTAGAAAGGCTACAGAAAGAGTCAGGAGCCCAGAAGAGGGGGCACAAGAGGTGAGAGGGTGGGGGCTGGAAGTGGAGACGAAAGTAGACGACAAAACATTGTTAGAGAACAAGAATGGATGTGAAAGGATATTATTTTAGAGAAGAAAATTTTCCGTCACTATCCGGATTCGAACCCGGGACCTATTGGATGAGAGGCGAACACCTTAACCTCTAGACCCCGAGAACCCTCATGTATGTATCATGTATGTAGATATGTATGTAGGGAGGTAATATATATGTATGTGTTTGTGTGTGTGTATGTGTGTGTGTGTGTGTGTGTGTGTGTGTGTGTGTGTGTATGCCCGCCCTCCCATTCCCTCCTCACAACAACAACAACAACAACAACAACAATA
>NW_004797845.1:8685-10084 GCF_000002075.1 Aplysia californica
TATTATTATTATTATCCGTATTGTGTTATACGTGCCGTAAAACTCTCACTAAAACTAAACTAGCCCTTGTTCAGCATGTTATCTATTGGGCAATCAACGCCTATCAACTTCCTGAAGGTAAACCAGCAGTACTCAAGTCGTTTCGATGTGTACCTTTCAGTAGTGCACCCTCTCGACCCATTTCATTTTGAGAACGAAAGTATGACCCTGAGCTGCACTGTAAAGTCTGGAGTTTCATCCGACCTATTCTTTGAGATCAAGACTCAGGAAGGTTTGTGGTTTATGTACATTTTCCTTATTATTTTATATCTGTAAATGTAGTTGTAAAGGTTTTACACGTCCCTTTCGACACAATTTGAATAATTTTTAGGTCGGGGTGCCAAGACTCGACTGTTGGGGCCCACCCTGGCTGAAAGGGATATGACACACACAATAGCCTGAGACATGCACATGATACAGTCCTGCTTGCAAACACGAGTGAAAATCTTTCTAAAATTGTGAACGTAGTAAAAGTGAACAGCAGCAAGGCAGGCCTCGACATGAAAGCCAAGAAAACAAAAACAATGGCCGTATCAAAATCAACTGAAAAAACAACAAACGTAACAATTGAAGGGAAGAGAATCGAACAAGTACTCCAATTTAAATATCTAGGTGCAACAGTCACAGACGATTTAAGAAGTGAAAAAGAAATAAGCATAAAGAACAGAAATAAATGCAAAAACGAGATTCAGCCAAATGCACACACTTTTCAAATTCAGGCAACTATCTTTCACCTTAAGAAAGAAAATGCTGGAATGCTACATCTTCTCCATATTCATATATGGCGCTGAGACCTGGACTTTGACGAAGGAAGAAAACCCCCAGAATAGTTACATTTGAAATGTGACGTACCCGTAGAATGGCCAGAATAAGCAGGAAAGCAAAAAAGACGAACAATGAGGTGTGTCAGATTCCCCACACAAGACAAACCCTGCTGAATAAAACAAAATGTAAGAAAATACAATACTTTGGCCACTTGAAACGACACGAGGCCGTTGTGAAAGATCGGGTGCTTGAAAGAAGGATGTGGGGCAGAAGAGCCAGGGGAAGACAAGGAGTAACCAAGATGGACAACACAAAAACCTGGACTGGCCTGGAAAGGACAAAATGTGCAACGGCAGCTCGCGACCTTGAAGGATGGAGGGTCATTGCACGTCTGAGTCAGAGATGGCACCTCCAGGTATCCAGGTATTACACCAACTTCATGCCCCAAACATCAAAAAGTGTGAAAGCTATTGCAGCAGTGTATCGTAGTCTTCTGCTTAGGTTAAAAATTACTAACAAGAGCTTTTTAAAATGATTTTCGTTCGTTCAAAAATTTCGATCAGCGTCAATTTGGATAAAAGTGGCCCAAGAATGC
>NW_004797845.1:13522-14826 GCF_000002075.1 Aplysia californica
CTGCTGCTGCTGCTGCTGCTGCTGATACTACTACTACTACTACAACTACTAGTTCGTTGCCGAAGATGACGATGAAATCCTGCAGCTCATCTGTGGACGTGCATGTGGCTGTGCAATCCGATCCTGGATGTATATGTACAATGTCTTGTGCAGTGGGGACACTGCAATGTCGTGGTTGGGGTGGTAGGATTATGTCTCCTCTGTCTTCTGATAGTCAGCTTCTCCTTGCAGTTTTATCACTGTTTCTGCTGGCAAGACGGACGGCCCTGCGCCAGGTGTTCCTTTCTGTGGCAGTTCGTTCGAGTGGGGGTAGCCTGTGCAAACTGGAGGTTTTCCTTTATTGTGTCTTTGAACCGCTTTTTTTGGCCTCCCGAGATTTCTTTTGCCACTTGCGAGTTCGCCGTACAGCAGTTGTTTGGACAATCTGAGGTCTTCCATGCTGATGACACGGCCGACCCATCTCAGTTGGGCTTTGGCGAGCTTGCTTTCTCTGCTTTCTGAGCTTGATCGGGTGAGGACCTCAATGTTGGTAATGCGATCTTGCCACCGGATGCCAAGTATGCTGCGGAGAGCCCTTTCGTGGAACTGTTCTAATTTGTTGATGTGCTTCCTGTAGAGTGTCCAGGTCTCCGAACCGTAGAGGAGGGAGGAGAGAACAACGGCTTTGTACACTTTGATTTTTGTCGACGGCCGGACATTGTGCTGTTTTAGTACCTTGTTTGTTTAGTCTACCGAGAGCTTGGCTGGCTTTGCTGATTGGTGAATCAATTTCCTGATCGATGGAGCCGTCTGCAAAGATGATACTTCCAAGGTATTTAAAGTTCTTAGTGTGCTTCAGGTTGTTGTCTTTGATAATGATTTTGGAGACAGTGGGTTAGTTTGTGGGGCAAGCTGGTGAAGAACTTCAGTTTTCACGATGCTTATTGTAAGTCCCAAAAGTTTTGAGGCTTCTGCGAAGTGATTGAGCATTGTTTGCTGGTCTGCTTCAGAGTGAGCACCCAAGGAGCAGTCATCGATGAAGAGCGCCTTCTGGAGGAGTTTTGTGCTGATTTTTGTCTTGGCCTTCAGGCGACGTAGATAAAAAAAGAGAGCCGTCCAGTCGATAATTTAGGTATATTCCCTTGTCAAGATCCTTGCAGGCGTGAGAAAGCATGGCGGTGAAGAAGATATTGAAGAGGACTGGTGCCAGGACACAGCCTTGTTTGACGCCATTTGTAATTCGAATTCGTCAGTCATGTTGCCACTTGCACTCATGTCTGTGTGGAAGAGCTGGATGATCTTTAGGAACTTAGGAGGTTGGGGGG
>NW_004797845.1:15128-16231 GCF_000002075.1 Aplysia californica
TGCTGCTGATGATGATGATGATGATGATGATGATAATGCTGTTGCTGCTGCTGTTGATGATAATGCTGTTGCTGCTGCTGTTGATGATGATGATAATAATGGTTGTATTTATATTATTATAGCACATACCCACGCTCAATAGCATGCTATAATGTGCGCATTACAACCATTATTACCCCAGCAGACCCGAAAACTCTCATAAATATTCTCGTTTTCCCGGGAAGCATACAGTGTAAGCTGTGATTACACACGTTCATACGATAACAAACTGACAAGATATAACAGTGTCTATAGCTGGGTGCCCTTTCTGAATTGGATGAAGTGAGGAAAATTCGTGAAAAGTGCCTTTCCAAAAGACAAAATGTTAGATCCCGGACGGGTTTCGAACCCAGGACCATGGTTACGAGTCTGAGAACCTGACCACTAGGCCACCGGCGCCACAGTATTGGACACGTTATTGTTACCTTATTATGGCTGAAATGCCTTCGCCATACTGATTCCAGACGGGAATTTTTAGGATTTGTATTTGAGAATTATCTCAAAATCTCTTTATAAAAATAAAATTATGCTTTTTGTATTTTAGAAGACGAAGTTTCAAGTCCACTAGTCCAGATACCTTATTTCGATTACATATTGTAATTTAAAAAAAATTATTGTTTATATCCTTAGACGAACCCAGGCCAGTGCAGAACATCTCATGTCGAGTTTACAACTGGGAGAGGATGTCGTGCACTTGGGATCTTGGGATATCATATAAACACCCAGAATTTGTGAACGTCACGCTTATCTGGCAGATAGAGTAAGTAATTTCCTTTAATTTTTATTTTTCCTTTTTTTTCTCTCCGCGTCGTGAGCTAGTTTGTCTGGACATAGATGTTTGGATATCATTATATTCAAGAACTGATTCGTGCAGACGTGATTAGTAGAAGACTGAACATTTTTGCTTGTTTTCCATACCTGCAGTAATAATAGGCTCGCTTTTTTCATACAAGACTCTACATAGTTTTGGTTTCAGGTTTGCTAGATTCCCTCTCAGTTTTCTCCACAGCCACGACCCCAGGGTGCGTAGAACCGAATTCCTAGTCTTTCGACCCCCCCCCACC
>NW_004797845.1:18676-20170 GCF_000002075.1 Aplysia californica
AACAACAACAACAACAACAACAACAACAACAACAACAACAACAATAATAATAATAATAATAATAATAATAATAATAATAACAATAATAATGCCCCACTTAAAAATACATGTATAGTGGTGCATCGAGAATTTTAGTCCCTTACAGGTGGCAAAGGTGGACACAGACTTTAGAAAATGTTGACAAGCGCTGTTCTTGGAGCTCACAGGTTTTTGTCCCCTAGTCCCTTGATTTGATACGACATCCAGTGTTGTTCATTTAAATGACAACGCCAAGATACAGCAATGGTTGCAAATCTAGTTAAACCGTTCTTGAGACCAGAAGCTAAAAACGGCAGTATCCTGATCAACAGGTAGGCTACATTATGCGAGACCGTTGCTTAATAAATCAATAAATCGATCAGGCATTTCGCTGAATGCACCAAACAGTGATCAATAGCACACACTGGGCTTTCTTTTCTAGTGTTTGGTGCCAATCCGTTACGCTGTGTGGTCACAGTCATGCTGCTATTTCATTTTGATGTAAAATCGTCTTGCGTCGTCTTTTCTTATCTCCCTTTCCTTCAGATCTTGTGTTTTGTTTTGTTTTGTGTTTAGTTTTGTTATGTTTTGCTTTGTTTTTGTGTAGAGGAGCCTTCAATTTCCTCCATTTTCATAGGATGCAAGAAAAAAGAATTTTCTTTTTTATATTTTACTATCATTTTAGACGATTTATTAATTGCTGATGCTTACGTGTGGTTAATTGTTTTAGGTAGTAAGGAAGTAATAAATAGTTCGTAGCTGTTGCTCATTGCAGGCGAACAGGGGATTGTTTATATTATCTGTTTCTCCTTTTCATACGCCTGTCGCAGAATTCTCTGAAACAACCCTCCCTCGAGCCTAGCCTGCTTAGATTTACTAATTTGGTCAGATTGTGAACGTCGTTTTCCTCTTTGATTGTGAGTAATAACAATACATGTATCTAACAGAATATGATACTGTTGTATGTCCACCGACCACGAATAAGGGACAATTAGGTGGAGGAAGGTTAGGGTGGGTAGGGGCTTTGGCCAAGCTGGTCAACAGATGAGACCAGTGCGTGAAGAGTTGGGTTTTTTGGTTTTTAAATATATTTTTTTTACGGGTTATCTACTGAGAATATCATGTTTCTTTTTCTTTCCTTTATCTTTATGTAATGATTATTAACCCGTCAAGGTTTCCTTTCTTTCAGTGCCAACATTTTTTCAAGGCGACTGGGATCGTACGTTTGGTGCTTTAGTTTCATAACCTACAAATCCACAATGGTGTTGGTCGTAGTATTCCCACTACTGCGGAAAGGAGTGATTAAAGAAATAACAAAGCTTTTAATCTATATACTCAAATCGAATATCGTTTAATGTCTCTTGTGTCTTCTTAGTGAAGTGTACTTTTTGATACAACAGATAACTGCTAATCGAAACTTTATATCAAACTTCTCATAGTGGTGTGGAACTCATAACTGCTTTTAAATGTGAACTC
>NW_004797845.1:21837-26604 GCF_000002075.1 Aplysia californica
GTGTCTGTCTGTCTGTGTGTCTGTCTGTCTGTCTGTCTGTCTGTCTGTCTGTCTGTCTGTCTGTCTGTTTGTCTCTCTCTCTCTCTCTCTCTCTCTCTCTCTCTCTCTCTCTCACACACACACACACACACACACACACACACACACACACACACACACACACACACACACACACACACACACACACACACACACACACACACTCTCTTCATCCACTCCTCTCTCTCTCCCATATGACCTTAGCAGTTGCGAGCGCCGTAAAACCTTATACTACTACTACTCCCATTTTCACTTGCTATTTCTTCAGTCTCACTGTCGGGTATGCACGTCATGTATGTACCAGGAAAGGTAACAATTGATTGTTATAACAAGTATGCATTTGGGAACGATTAATTGTTCAGCTGTTTTTTAATTCTCATTGTGAATATTAGCAGCACTCCTTATCTTACATATATGGGAATTCGTTACATTCATGGGGACCAAAGTAGGAAAAGGAACTCTTGTCGTATGTCCTGTAATTCTGCTTTGAGATTTTAAGGATCGAATTTTAATTGTCAGTGGCCGAATTAAGGGCTCTGGGTGGATTATGAACTCCTGGGATTGTTTTAGAATATACAGGTGCAGTATCATTTAGACATTTGAAACAGAAAACGGCAGTTTTGCATTTGATCCTTTGTGTTACTGGCAGCCAATGTAATTGTTTTCATAATGGGTGCTTGACTTCTTTTATTTTATTATCAATTTCGCTGATTAATTTTGAGGAGCTTATAACTTTGGAAGTTTGTCAGCCGTCAAACTGGATAAATTAGCATTACAGTTATCATCATGTAGGCACTTCAGTGAACGCGCTCACTATAGCGTCATTTGGCTTCGGAAAGTCCCATAGGGTTTTGTTTCCGGACATGACGTCTCATCGCGACAGTGGGTTCAAACTGCCCATATTTTTGTTTAATTTAGGGAACCAACATTCAAGTCTGATACATGTCTATAAAGACATGTGAATGGCCTTCAAAACGCTTCTTTCCAGGTCGATATGTGACTCATGAGTCTTGAAATACTTCAAGTTGAAAAATAGACAGTTTTTAACCATTGATTTTTGATACATTTTCTCGTCATATTTTTTTCAAACTACCCTTGTTGGTAAACCATTCTTTGTTCTTCCAGAAAACGTTCAAACGGTTATCGTAGAAGTCTTACCTTGGCTAGTGAAGTCTTACCCTTTTATCAACCAAATCCGCGAAAACCTAGCTTAACCCTTCCACCGTGACATCACGCAGAGTCGTGACGTCACGCATTTTCGCCTTGAGCTTTTGGCTCCCTCTCTTCATTGTTTGAAATGTACGAGACAGGGAAATACATCGCCAAGAGATTTTTAAACTTCAGTTCAAAAGTTAATCAATTTTGGCAATGTTTTATAATAACTGACCTCACATTGTGCCTTAGTTTTTTCGATAGTATAAAGAAAACGAGACTTTTTAGACCCAAGTATTTCCTGTTCACTGAGCTCCCCCCTCCCTCCTTTTTTCCCCCTGCCCAAAGCCTTTCATTGCGTAGGCCTGGGGCCTAGATCTAGTACGAAGAGTCCGGACTCGTGTTGTTAACACTGTCAAAAATTAAATTGGGACGCCTATTTTAGTATCTGATGCAATTATTTGCTTGATAAAGTTTCTTAGGTCTACTGTTAGTACCGATCCAGATTTTCTTTCTTTTCTGTCATATGAACAAGAACGAAAAATGCTATGTACTGGGTTGTGGGCCCCCAAAGACCCCCCCCCCCCCCCCCGCGGGGGGCCCCGCCTTTTTTGCTTCTCTTTGTGCCCCCGGCCCTCCCCCCAGGCTCCCCTCCCCCCCCCTGGGGGGGCACTATGTGGGGGGGGCGTGCTCTGTGTGTTACTGTGTGTGTGTGTAAGTGTGTGTGTGTGTGTGTGTGTGTGTGTGCGCGGGCGCGCGCGCGTGTGTGTGTGTGTGTGTGTGTGTGTGTGGTTTCGTGTGTTCCCACTCCCCTCTTATTTTCATAACCGTACCTCTCTTTTCTTCTCCATCCCACTTTACCTGCTCTTCAACTTTATAGATTTTCTCTATTATGTATCCTTCTTGTCTTATTTGTCTTCTAATCGCCACCGCCGCCATCCTTCGACGACTCACGGTATTAGCTGTGTAAGCCTATTACTCTTTTCCACTGATGAAACAACCCTGAAGAAAGATGCCAGTTGCAACAAAGGGAGCACGTTTGCTCCTCAGTTCTTACTTTATTTTACTTTTTCCCTCCTCTGGTATCCTTAGGATGTCGAGGGGAGGTGCAGGTTTCGGCGTCTGTGATAGATATGCTAATTAGTTATATTGTTCCAGGGCCTTTTTAACCCCATCCAGTCAGGTCTTTCTTGGTCTTCCTCTTGATTTAAAGCCGGATTCGCGGGTGTGATAAGCTCTAGCCGCTAGTTGTTTCTGGGGCATTCTGGTTAGATGTCCGAACCATTTGACTCTTTGACGCTCTAATAAATTTACTACTGGTAGACGTTTGATCTCCTTCCTTATGCGGTCTCCTCTGATGACGTTGGTGGTTTTGCAGAAACATCTAATTTCGCGTGCATTGATTTTATGTTCTCATGCCTTGTTTAGAGACCATGTTTGGCACTGGTACGTTAAGGTTGGTATGAAGATTCTATTGATGAGCTGGGGATGTCACTTCAGTTGGGATGTTCTTGTGATTGAGAAGGGGTGCTAGCTGGTAGGTCACTGCATTTGCCTTCATAGTTCTTTTTCTTTGTCCATACGCCCATCTAGTGAAAAGATGCTTCCCAAATATTTAAATTCCTCTACTTGTTGGAGTTGTGTTCCATCAACAAGGATTTTGAGTTTCCCTGGGGTTTTTCTTGCCTTCATAACTTCTGTTTTTGAAATGAAGATTTTCATGTTTAGGTGTTTACATTCCTCATTAATTAATTTTGTTGCGTGTTTTTGTGATTCCTCTTCATCTGTATTTAATGTACTCTGGTCATCAGTAAACACAAGCTCGCTCAGTTCATTGATGTTGTCATTTGATGCTTTCGTGATCTTATCCATGTAGGTGATGAAGAGAAGCGGAGAAAGAACACACCCTTGTCTCACCCCAGTCGTGATGGGGAAACAGTCCGATAGTTCTTCTGTTGACCTTTCGGCACACAGGCTGTTTTTATAAAGTGCCATGATGTCCTTTTAACATCATATTACTCTAAGACTAAGACTACCCCCCCCCCCCCCGGGGGCGATGCCACTGACTGAAGTGTCTTTATGCCATTCCAAAACAGGGGACGTTCTAATGCACAGTAGAATTGTAAATGGGCTGATCGAACGATGGCATGCTCATAACTATGCCTGAACTACAACAGGGAACTGCACCTTTTTCTTTCCTAATCCTTAATATCGTCATTTTCATCTACTTCTTTTGTATGTTTGTCACACTGTTGTGACCCGCTGTTTCCGGGGTGCCTTGATAGTCTAAGCAGACTGTGTGCTGTAGAAGCTAGAAAGGTGAGCAGAGTAAGTTTGGTTCCCTGTAATGACTTCTCTGTTGACATCCACCCCCTGGCGCTCATGTGACCTTATGCAGTTGCGGGTGCCGTAAAACAGCTATTAAAACCTCTAAGACTTCCCAAAGTTGACATCTATTTACCCTGTCGAACGCCTTTTCTTGGTCCACGAAGACGATATTGAGGTCTTGTCATGTCCAATGGCAGTCTCACACAACTGTCCGAATGCAAAAAACTGTCAGTACAGCCCTTGCCTTTTCTGAAGCCAAACTGGGATTCATTGAGTTGAGTCTCTACAATTGGTCTCATTCTCATTTCCAGTATCTTGGCAAACGTTATATCCACACGGCTGAGAAGGGATATTCCTCTGTAGGCTCTGTGTTGTTTTTGTGGCCCAGGCCAGGTTAAATATCCTCCATAGCCAGAGTTCTCCGATATGGTCGTATAGTTTGATCTCTTCTGCTGTGATTCTATGATGTTTTCAACGCCTATCGCTTTGTTTGTGGGGCTATTCTTTATAACATGTTGGGTTTCACTCTGCAGTAGTGATGGTTCTGGCGTGGTTTCTTTCGGTGAGAAGCTGTTTGCTGTTGTTTCTGCAGTAGGATTCTGCAGCTCCTGGAAATAGCGTTTCATCTTTCCTTAATCTTTGGCTTTCTGAAAATAGGGTTTTCCGTGCTCATCATTGACTATTTCAGTTTGGTTGAATGGTTCTTACCGCATCCTCATGCTTTTTTTTAACTTTGTAGTAAAACTCTCAAGGGTTTTCTTTACATTTTTTCATTACGGTAACATTGTTAGGACGAATACAGCTTTTCAGGTACCCTTGTCAGGAACAAAATGCCAAACAGTGTTTAAGCTAGATCTATCTCTGGTATTAACCCTATCCGTACGCCCTCGGGGGGGGGGGGGGGGGGGGGGGGGGCTTTTTGTACCCACGCGGTTGCATTCTTCACATTTTAGAATACTTCTAGTACGTAGATCGATTTGAAACTTTCAGTATTTCTCAAAAAATCATTTTGACAGACTGCTACTCAAAGCGTACGGATCGGATTAACTAGTAAATTTCCTCTTTGAAAGTGGTGGCACAGAGTTCTCCACGTCGTATGGATACGATAGTAAAACACTTCGTACGGATAGGGTTAAACTTTAAAAAAAATTCTTTCCATTTGTGCACGTGGCAATAAAAAAAAGTGAAATGTCTCATAATAATAATAATAATAATAATAATAATAATAATAATAATAATAATAATAAT
>NW_004797845.1:26776-28923 GCF_000002075.1 Aplysia californica
TAATAATAATAATAATAAAAATGTAGTAATAAACAAAATTAATAGCTTGTCCGTTAATGTCTGACGATGACCAAGGCATCCGCAGAGAAGAATATTTTTCCAGCGAAATAGAAGAATAAGACGAATTAAAGGTTAAGATTACTTGTGGCTTCAGCTGTGGCCGATGAGACCGATACTGGCAAAGAAAGATACATTTTGAACATTTAAAAACTCCATTTCCACTTGTGAATGTGCGCAGCTTGCGGGCTTCTCTCTTGGTTTCAGCATTTCTTATTCGTGAAGCCTCATATGATTTGCTGCCCACCGTGACTGCTGCTCTCCAGCTGGGTCTATCAGGAGCAAGGCTCTCCCATGTCGAAATATATTTATGTTGAAGTCCTTTAGATACATTTTAGGGTGTCTTTATAGCGCCAACTTCACGCTTGCCTCAGGAAGTTAAGAATAGTATATATATATAATGCCTTTTGCGATTTTGAAATCAGCCCAGCGAAGTTGACGACTCATAAGACTAACTGTTTTATGCAACTGGCCTTCTGTGGTACCTGGTGTTTTAGGTAAAGAGCTATAAAGACTGACCAAATCCTATGTTCTGGAAATTCATCACCGAATGCATATTATTATATTATAAGCAGGGGCGGTTTGTTAACTGGGCAAGACCGGCGGTGCCGGTCAGATTTTTTTCAGTTGGACTGTTGACAGGAGATTTATTGCTGCTGTTGATTTTCATTCAGTTTTAAGTAAATCCAAACAAACATGTATCAACATTCAAAAAGCACATTGCCGATTTGAAGGCGCTCAAATAGAGAAGTGGGATTCACTGCTGTTTATTTGTCGCGACAGAGCCTCATTCCTTCACGTTTGTTATCGCGCCGGCTCCTAACTTTAAATTGTCCCCCTCCCATCAAGCCGTCACTTCGCGGAACTTCGTAGGCTACTACGTACGAAGCCAAACACACGGCGGGCTTTGGCCTAGCGATGACGTCAGTCTCATGGACAAATCCATCGACAGCCCTGAGAAAGAATAGAGGCATCCCTTAAATTGCCAAATTGGCCTCTTTGTAGCTTACAAAATTAAGATTGAGACTGTCTTGAGCAGCATAGACACATGCATTATTTTATCAGCAAAACATGTATTTATCATTCAGCCTTTCTCTAATTACTATCAGAACATTTATTGTTAGCATGGCGCTAATCTTTTTTGTTTATTTAACTTCTAACGACCTATAGTTCCTGTTTGACATTTACTCATCGTTTTCTCCCCTCTAATAACTTACCTGGCCCATAGGAGTCTGGCCGGCTGAACAGAGGCGAAGCGTCTATATAATCAAATAATCACTGCTTCCCTTCCTAATTTTGAGACATTGTCGCAGTCAAATTCACCCATAGACGTAAACCTCATAAATCAAATGTAAAAAGACGTTCATAATCAACAATGAACAGTATTCCTAACATTCTAATACATATATCTACAAAGACTACATTTTTTAAATAAAATGGCTGAACGCATAATGTGGGAACGACCCGAAATGGTCGAGATTTCAGTCTCTGAGGCATCACTTTATCTCGATACACTTAATGTACCAACAAATATATATATATCGTCCTCATCTCTCCTGCGCCTTTCTTTGTATGCTACCCTCTAGTAGAAACATCTATAATCTTCGGCACTTAATGACAGTGTGTTGAAAATGCTTTAATACTCTTACTTTAACTAAAATCAGCTGTGGGTGTTGCTATGAGATGGAGTAAGGAACACCCATGCGCAATCTTGTTTTGTAGAAAGTTCACAAGACAATGAAGAGGTGTAAGAAAAGCAACAACACCAACACCAACAACAACAAAAAACAACAACACAAAAATGTTTTGGCTACTTAACTCTGATGATTGTATTCCATCTCAACCTATTCCTCCCCATGCAATCTCTTCTAATCTCGTTTCACGACAGCCTGGTCAGCGGTGCCGGTCAAAGTCAAAGTTTTGTCAGCTGGACTGTTGACAAGAGATTTATTGCTGATGATGATTTTCATTCAGTTGTAAGTAAATCCGAATAAACATGTATCAATATTCAAAAGCACCTTGCCGATTTGAAGGCGTTCAAATAGACAAGTGGGATTCACTACTGTTTTGTCGCGACAGAGTCTCATTCC
>NW_004797845.1:31538-34038 GCF_000002075.1 Aplysia californica
GTGATGGTGGTGATAAGTGATGATGTGGGATGGTGCTTACGTTTATAATTATAAGAAAACATGCTTCTGTTATTGGTATTTTATTTTTAAAAATAATGTTAGCGTTAGTCCTATCTTCCTCTGCTCTGATGAGTCACGAGGGATGTGGGCACCCGTTATCCCGTTCCCTACTGGAACCATCTTTAATGTCACCGTGAAGTTCCGAAATGGTGGGCACAGTCTCTGCTGTGGTGACCTTGTTAGTATTAGCCTATTCTAGCGGGCCAAGACAAGTGAAGAGAGGACCTTAGTAGGTAGCTAGTACAGTGGCAAATATTATTTTTGGGTTTTCGTAAGGGCAGGCAAGTTCACAATTGGGTTAAAGATTTAATACTTATTTACATATGAAGTTGCGGAGATTCCGACACAGAATCCTCGAACCCGAGTCGAGAGGGAACAATTTACACACAATATTGTATCCCCTCGCCTCAGGGGGAGCGGTCAATTTGTCTTAACATTTTTTTAGTAAGTGTTTTACGGCGCTCGCAACTGCATAAGGTCATATATGAGCGCGCGGGACACACCAAACATTTGAAGTTGGTAGGAAATTTGGAATTTTGCCCGGGTGGCGGCCGAAGTCTACTCTTATCGATTTTAGACCACCAAGGGATCTTTAACGTGCACAACTTGCACACGGGACCTCCGAGGTTTTTGGCCCTTGTCCGAGAAGGCTAGGTGTAGATCTTTCCTACCAGATGATGAGGGTTGTGGCGGAAAGACAGCAGTGAAATCAATATGTTTGTAAACACCTGTTAGCTCTATTCTAGAAAATACCTTAATGAATACTAATAAAAAATCCCAGTGGGTGGTTTCTACTGATTTTTTAAAGGTTTACAGCTGGGACAATATCTCTTTTAAAAGCAGGTCTATCATTTTAGTTTCTAATCGTGAGATTATTCTTATTTAATGCCTGTTTTGAGAACTTTTAGTCCAAAAAAGTGTTCACTATAATTTACTATAAAATAAATTTCTTGTAACTAGTTTTGTTATTAAAATGGGTCATAGATGAGCTGTGACGTAAGCCATGTGTATGTAAAATGTGTGTGAGAAGCGGGAAGTGCTATGAACAATTCCATTTTCCGCGTGAAGGAGATTTGTAGTATTTTATATAAATAATTTAATACATGAGTTGTGGCAGAGACACTAAAATATATTTTAGTGTCTCTGGTATGGTATAAAAATTGATACGGAACAGTTTTTAAAAAATATAACCTCAACTATTGTTGAAGAATATGATAAGTTAAGATAAATTGATACAAACTGTTGTGCAAAGTGTTGGTGACAATGATTCAACCGTTAAAAAGATATTTGAGGATAAGTTGCGCCCCGAATTTTTGACAGCACTGTAGGAGTGTCGCCGATTAACCAAGAACGGGGCAACCAACGTTCACAATCACCATCAAGATTGGCATCGTATTCGTCACCTCCGAGGACGTTTTCTTCCTACCACCAAAGATCGTACATAAATTAACAAAATAGTTCACTCAGCCAAAAAAAGTGTCTTCTGAAGTCCGCACGTTGGTTCATATGGCGCTGCAGTCTTTATTCTAAAGCTCTCTTTCGTTTCTCCAGAAGAAGAATAGGAATAGCACGTGTTAGTTTCACTTTTATTGTTTTTCACAAAAGTAGGGTAACTCTATTCGGAAAGCGGCGCTTTTTCGAAGAGGGCGCACCGGATTTTGAGGGCACTTTTTTAAATGGCTCATAAAGAAGGGTGAACTATCTTGTTATGTGCGATCTTTGCTGCCACTTAACAGTCAGAAAGACCTCATGGCACGAACTAGAGTGCAGTGTAGGATGTACACTAATCATCGGGTGGCCAATGTACAACACGTTTATAACGCATTGATCGTATAATGGATTGACATACCACAGAGAACCTTTTCATGTTTTACTCGATCTGTTCGGTGTCGAGTACTCACCACCGCCAATGATTGTACTTAACAAGACAGTTCACTCGGCCAAAAGAGTGTCCACGAAAGCCCGCGCATTGCTTCAGATGGCACTGCAGACTTTTTTTTGAAGCTCTCTTTCGTTTCTCCGCAAGAAGAATAGGAATAACACAGTTTGTTTGTTTCGCTTTTATTGTTTTTCCCCACTAGTAGAGTAACTGCTCGCAAAGTCCGCATTTTTTCGAAGAGGGCGCCACCGGATGTTGAGGAAACTTTTGTTATTGGCTCAAAGAGAGGAGTGAACTACATACATGTATCTTGTTATGTACGATCTTTGCCACCATCTCAGCACAAGGCGACAACGTTGGACGTAATTTCATGAACTCGAATTAGTCCACGTCTTTTGTGCAAAATCTGTTTGCGATGCGTCCTTGCACTTCGGTGTAAACGCATGTGATAACCCCAGCTATAGTTTTCATTCGATATATATATATATATATATATATATATATATATATATATATGTATATATATATATACATATATAATATATATATATATATAATATA
>NW_004797845.1:35478-54505 GCF_000002075.1 Aplysia californica
ACAGTAGCACCATTACCAATAACACCATAAGCTATTATAACCACAATGATGGCAGTACCTCTCATAAATTTAAAAAAACCCCAAATATTTACTCATACATTTTATGCTATAACTTTTATAGAAGTGAAAAGCGTTTCCTGGGAAGGTGCCTCTTTCTCGGTGCTCATAATGTTGAGAACAAAGAGAACAAAAATAGAATCGAGAGTGCCAGGTCAAGCAAGCAACACTCGGGGACTGACCACGTCGTTTCCGACTAGACGTGATAAATCTTGCCGATCACTTTTATTATGAAACTCCAGAAGTTTATAAATCTGCGCTCGTTTATCATCTCCCAATGAGGTCCCTGGGTTGAATATTTTTCAGTTGCGCTTGTTCCTGTCACTGCTTCAGGTGCTATCTCGTGGCTAAGAAGCTGGGCACTTTGAAAGCCGGCTTATCAGAGGTAATGAGCCCCAAAGGGAGATAACAGAACCCGTACGGTGTCGGGTAGGATAACAGCATAATAGCTGTTTGACCAGTGTCCGCACATAAGCGGTGACCGGGTCTGTGCTGAAGGACGCGCGGGGTCAGAGCGACCTTCTGAGGTCACGGTGTCTGCGGGTGGCGGTTGAGAGGGGCCAGGTGACCTAGTTTTGACAGATAGGTGGCGCTTGTTCGCGGAGCTGACCTGTCGGCCTGAGCTGACTCCAGGTTCTTCACTGGATGAAGTGGCCGCGCCAGGGTGAAGGCCAGGGAAGGGGGAGGGGGAGGGGAGATATCTACCTGTCGACGTGAGCTTTCTGGTTTGCGGGAAAGAGGGCTCTTTACAAAAAGAGCACTGGCGTTGTACGAAGATTTCTAGGGTGCCTTTGAGCGCATATCCACTTCTTTTTAACCGTCTTTTTTCAAACAGCGTGAATGGTCATGGGCAAAAGATTGTGTTAAAACTTCTGGGAAATTTTTGGAGTTCTTACTTTATAGAACCCCCCCCAAAAAAAAAAGAAAAAAAAAAAAAGAAAAAAAAAATGAAATAGTTTTGGCCCATCTACGTAAACAACAAAAATTGCTTGGTTCGCGTAGTCACGTGCAATGCAATCACTTGACAAGTTTAGAAAATTCACTTTTTTCCCATGGAACGTTGGACTAGATTCTATGCCCGTTTTTAACGTGTACCCTTATTTTAAATATTATTATGTGTTTCTAGCAAGGGGATATACCTGTTCTTTCAGGCGAGGAGTTGAGGGGAGCGAAAAAATGCTCTTGCAAAAGTCATGGGACATAACCCCCCCCCCCTGAAAAAAGAAAAAAAAAAGAAATATAATAAATGGATAAATGAATAAATAAATAAATACGTAAATAAAATGTTGTGACTATTCCCGTTGTTCCAGTGAAATCCTCATACT
This sequence comes from Aplysia californica, assembly GCF_000002075.1. Taxonomy (NCBI): domain Eukaryota; kingdom Metazoa; phylum Mollusca; class Gastropoda; order Aplysiida; family Aplysiidae; genus Aplysia; species Aplysia californica. The sequence goes on from NW_004797845.1 coordinate 36,861, forward strand.
CAACAGCACTGCACGGTGTGAAACCACAACATCACCCACTTAATCTTGGTGTCTTTGCTTTATCATGAAGATTGCACGTCTCCTCCCTCCTTTCCGGACATATTCAATTTATTAAGATCTCGCACAGATCATGGCTTTTAATGAAATGTTCTGGTTTTACAAGCTTTTGCTTGGTCTATTTGTGAGGCATCGTCTTGAAATCAGGCGCTCGTAAAAAAAAAAAGAGATATGAGAAACAAGTATTGTTCTGGCCGCTATGCAATTTTTTTAAAAGAGTTTTCTTTTTTTTAGCTCAGCACCTTAATGACTATTTAAGAACTCATTCCTGTATGGAGTTTACCGAAAAACGCTAATCAAAGGCTCAAAATGTGTAAATTTGTAGTTTCCAAGGACACTCAAGCTTTGGAAGTCACCAAACTTTGGCGGCCATTTTCTCACTAATTTTACCTCTGACATCAGGTGACACCCATCTCCTTCAATCGCGAATATCTGGAGATGAGTATTATTTTTAACCTTTTTACCTGAAGCAAGATAAATGTACACCCTTTGAGATAATACCAATAACTCTATAATATATATATGACACATTTCGATTTCAAAATTATGTAGGCGTGACTGGAAGATTCTACTTTTTTATTATCTCTCTGATCTTTCTGTCTGTCAGTCTGTGTTTTTTCCCCTTGACACTAAATTACGTTGTTGTGTTGATTTGCCCCATTTTACTCACTCGCAAATATGGGGCCTAACACCGAGGGGAACAGACGCAGAGGTGGAAGATATACTTTTGACGTTACAATATTATTACCCGATCTAGGACGCGCATTCTGGTTTGACAACTCTTGAAGGAATACTGCTTTTGGGGTACTTAAAAGAAAGTTGCATAACTTTCTTATTCAGACAGATTTTTAAATTCCATTTTCTTTATCCGAAACTTTAAAAAACAGTCAACAACAAGAATACCGGTACTACCTGTATGGAATATGCCAAGCGGTGTTTCTGACTTATGTAAGATGGTTTTAAAAAAGCCGCCTAGACTGCCTTTGTTCTGCCGCTGACGGTCATGTGTCCGCCACGTTCTTAAAGAGATAATCAGATTAATTTGTTTCTCTATCGATGACATTACGTTGATAGGACCTCACTAGGGCTATCGTAACAGTTGGACGTTAAACCTTATTCATATCGAAGAGTTGGTAAAGATCTACTCCCTTTCTCGAAATACATGTACGGTGAGTTAAAATTAGTCTTTTCCTCGTGGTGTCACGACTACACCCTTGATGTGCATAGATCTAGTAGGTCAAGTAAGTTCTGAAGTAGACCTTTACTAACAATTTGTAGCAATAATTTCATTTAGCATGAAAAAAAAAGAAAAGGCACCTAGAAAAACGTTCAGTATTTTAAAAACAACACAATTCCGATGACAGACAGGTGAACTTCGTGTGTTGCAATATCTTGAATAAGAACTGCCATTTGCCGGCGCCCCATCCCTCTTAACCCCACCTCACACCTCCTCACCACATCGAAGCGTGTGAATTAGAAATGACGTGTGGCTCTTACCCATCCTTCCCTCTTTCCAGACCTCACCAAGATAATCCTTCTTGTGTGTTTTACAATACTGACGATTTTTCAGTGATATGTGCTAATACCCCCCCCCCCTTTTTGCAAAATGTAAAAAACAACGCACGTCAGTGTGTTGCAAAATTATTTTCAATAGCACAGGTAATGTCATATTCGTTTAGTTCTCTTTTCGCACAGACTTGTATTTTCCTTTTCTTCTTGCTTCCTACTGCTAGCATTTTCCTCTGCTACTGCTTCTCTCTCTTTTGGCCAGTTTTAACATAAGCGGTTTTGTTGTTGTTGTTGTTTCTGTTTGTTTTTAAATAACCCTGTCAGTCCCTGTCAACGAAACGACCATCCCTCTTTAAAATATTTTTTTCCTAGTGATATCTTATTATTTGAGGAAGAAGCTTTATTTTTAAAAATAGTTTTATTATTATTTTTCAAAATTTAGTTCAGTTACCCCCCCCCCCCCCCCCACACACACACACACACTTCCTTTGCGCGTCTTTTGGGCCCCCTTCTCTTTTCTTTTCTTTTTTAAAAAGAAAGCTGATGGTTTTTTTTACGTCCTCCATCGAATCGACACAAATCAGATCATAAGGGGGTGAGTTTTGACCCTGGCTCTGATGAGGGCCAAACCGAGCTCAGAGAGATACACCATCTCAGTAGAAAGACTCGGATGTTCGATAAAAATTCTACCTACAGAGTATTCTGTATACAACGACGAAGCACATAACTACTACACCTCGGATGCCGACCCCCTTTTCTTTCACTCGCTGCCCGTTAGAGGCCTGATGGAAAGCGCCAAGCTTGTCATTTTCTCACTGCGAACTATCAATGCCGCCGTATATATATATATATATATATATATATATATATATATATATATATATATATATATATATATATATATATATATATATATATATATATATATATATATATATATATATATGTGTGTGTGTGTTTTCATAAAGTTCATTACCGAGATGGTGTTTGTGGAAATATTTCCATATCACTATAGTAACTGATCTCTTTGGTAACCGATAAATAATTTTACGTGCCACTTTTATCCATGCTCCATTTATTCAGGCATATCATAATTGTATCGGAATCTCCTAGTTTTACCTTTCAAATGATTGTTGTTCCAAACGCTACGAAAGCAACATAAAAAACATCATCATCATCATCGACAGTAGCAGCAGCAATGACAACAACAACAACAACAACAATAACAACAACAACAACAACAACAACAACAACAACAACAGCAGCAGTAGTAGCTCAGTATTATCAATAACAACGACAACAATGACGACGACAGCAACAGTAGAGTAGCAACAACAATAGCAACAACACAACAGCTGCAGCAGCAACAGGAATAACAACAACAAAAACAACAATAGTAGCAATATATAATAGCAACAACAACAATAATCATAACGATAACATCAACAACACTGTCAACAACAACAATAACAGCAATAACAACAACAAGAGTGACAACGACAGGACAATGGAATTTCGTGGCATGTTTAAAAAGAAATTAATTATACTTTTGCTGTTTTGTGGTGTTTATATATTATGTAGGTGGTCATTTGGACGTGTCCTTTAGAAAGGCACGACTACCATAGATAAAAACAAAACAACAGAACTCTGTGCAGTGGCGACCAGCAATTGCATGTTGCTAGTTATATTAGTTTGATATTGTGTATTTCATTTGTGTAACCTTGCTGAATTGTTTAAGTATCATTTATTTACATGTGTTTATATATCCCTGAATGTACCCCTCTATGCTGCTGTACACAAAATTCCCCCTCCGAGGTGAACAAAAAGCGAATTTTATTTTACTACCTATTAATCTTTTATTGTTATATGCTTTGTCTTGTTGTTTTCCTCTTTTTTTCTGTTCTCATTTTCTTTTTCTGTCTTTTTAAGGGGGGGGGGGGGGTGGCGGGTTGGTTTATTTTCTTTAATCCATCTAATTTTTACCGAGATCGCTATTAAATTTAAAAAGAAATTGTCACAAACTTTTATTGTTTATGTGCCATAATAGAATCGTAATTGTACTTGTTGCTTCTTTTCATTCATTTATTTATTTTATCGTTAAAATAAAAGCAAGAAAATTTTTTAAACAAACAAACAAAACGCCCTCAAAACCTTCGTCGTCAATGAAAAAGACAGATCTAGCCTTTTGATTTTAAGACTTCGTTCATCGTGATTTCTTCACCAGTAGTAATCGATACAGTAAGCTATTGCGGGCCTTACAATAATTCAGCGTCTTTTGCTTGCCATTTTTTCTTGCATTAGGTTTTTCGATATCGTTTTCAATTTCAGCTTTCTTTTGAACGCTGCGTATTTTGTATCACCTACACAATTATAATTTACACGCCTTTTTCTTCGCCTCCGTAGATTAGACCGTTGATTACTATGAACAACAACAAAAATTATTCTGTTTTGTTATTGCTTTTAGTTGTAGAGGATTAATTTGTTCTGTGTTTTGTTTTTTGTTTCTTGATTTTGTTTTATTTTTTGAGTTTGTCGGCCCACCTTTCTGTTCTTGTTGGTCGTGACTGTCTGATTCTGATGTCATATTCTCATTTCTCATACAATTTTGCTGTTCCCCGTCTTTGTCCAGAAGCCAGGAACTTGAATCAATGTATATACGATAGCACCTCAGAAAATATTCCTGCCCTGACTCACCTTCATTTTGTTCCCCAACTCTTCCTTTTACTTGTATCTTTTTGTTTTGGACATATTCTAATTTTGCTATTCAATAATTGTGCCTGATGCAAAGAGATACATCTTTGGTCCGAACCAACGATGAACCCACGGGCATCGACTATCAACACCATTACCTTGACTTACCTGGGTTTTTTTCAACTCTTCCTTTCACGTATTTCTTTTCAGTGTTTGACATAATTCTTATTTTGCTGTTCAACAGGTGGGCGGTTAGCAGATGCTCTGGTGCTGTTTACTCCTTCTTTCCTAACTATCGTCTTTATCTCCCCTCATTCTTTTTGTGTTTGTTACTCTCTTGTAACACCTCTAATCTTCGGCACTTACTTATATAACATTATTGTGTTGCAAGTGCCGTAAAACTCTTACTAAAACTATTTCAACAGTCGTGCCCGATCCAGTGATAGACTTGCAGGCATCGACGGTCAACAGCACATGCATTAACATAAGCTGGGACCACAGCAAGTTTAAGGAGAGGGAGATGGAGCTGATGTTCCAAGTGGAGTATATGTCTCAGTGGGAGACCGGCTGGTCACAGGTACGTAATACACGACACAACCCAATGTGACATTTTTTGGTCCATGACGCCATATTCTTTTAGCCGTATAATGTTATTATTATTATTATTATTATTATTATTATTATTATTATTATTATTATTATTATTTATTGTACATATATATATATATATAATATATATATATATATATATATAATATTTTGGGTAAGTGTTTTACTACGTGTTTTACGTCGCTCGCAACTTCATAAGGTCATATGAGCTCGCGGGACACACCAAACATTTTCAGTTTGGTAGGAAATTTTGAATTTTTGCCCGGGTGGCGGCCGAAGCCTACTTTTATTGATTTTTGACTACAAAAGGATCTTTAACGTGCGCAACTTGCTCACGGGACCTCCGAGATTTTTCGCCATTGTCCGAGAAGGCTAGGTGTAGATCTTTCCTACCAGAAGATCAGGGGTGTGGCTGAAAGACAGCTGTAAGTAGGAGCCAGGGAGTAGCAGTAGAAAGGCTGCAGAAAGAGTCAGGAGCCCAGAGGAGGTCGCAAAGGAGGTGGGAGCAGAAAGTTGAGACGAAAGCAGACGACAGAACATTGCTAAAGAGCAGGAAAGGAGGTGAAAGGAGACAATTTTAGAGAAGAAAATTATTCCGTCACAACTGGGATTCTACCCCGTGACATTTGAATGAGAGGTGAACCCCTTAACCTCTAGGCCACGAGAGCCCCCATATTTATATATACATGTATATTATAAACATCCAAAAGAAGCTTGAAAATGGAATCACCCAATCATCGTGTTAAACCTGGCACTACCAACTCTTGCAGCATACCAAATTAAAGCTAAATAAATTTTGCATCATGTGACACATTAATGTTTCATCTATGTAAAGAGAAGCCCGAGATATAGTCACTCAAAACTGACCTTAAAAAATCAGACTTGTCGATGTAGTGCGAAATCAAAGAAACTTAAGCTCGTTTCCGCGAGTGTATTGGGAGCATAAATCTTGATAGAATTGACATACATTGAATATCAAATGAATGGAGAATTTGGTCTTTGCGATAAGTAATTTTTTTTTAAAACGATAGTTTCATACAAAACGGAAATCAGAGCAATCACAAATACCGCAAAAAACGTGGACTTAACATTAAATGTGTTTATTGTTATTTTGCTTAGGAGCCATTCGTTTTTTTGGTAAAGCACGAACCCTGTGGGCACCGAATCTATTAATTTATGGACATATTTATCTGTAATTTCATCCCAATTGTCACAGAGAGTTGCAAACAAAGGGAGCAAAGTCGCTTATTTTCTTCAGCTGTTGTTTCATGGGCTTCACATACCTGTAGGATTCATTTCGGAGATATTTCATGGTGACCACTCCAGCGTTTATATGATTTGGTTTTCCAAGAATTGTCTAGTGGCATTGACCTTGTGAGAAAGTGTTTATCATGCATGGAGATGTCTCCTCGAATGACATCTTTACGAAATAAGGTTAAGACATGACGTTGCAGCACTTGCAAGGTGTAGTCCACTAAACAAAGCCATCCTGTGATTTCACGAGGGCGGTTTTGTTTGTTCCACCCCAGACCACCCAGAACAATGGCCGTTCCTTGGCCTCTGTTCTTTACTGACAGATGATTATGTCCAAGTACTAATGACCCCATTTAATGTTAAATCCAGGCCTTGCGTGCTATTTGTGACTGCTTTGTTTTTCTATCGATTAAAAAAAAATCACAAGAAGATGTTGTTCATTGCAGAGACAACAGTATTTTCTTTTCATTTGATATGCTATACATGCGAAGACAATTTTTCTCTTCTTTGATTGTTCTCAATTTTATCAAGCCTGATTTTTATGAAGGTCAGTTTTGAGTGACCATATCTCGGGCGTCTCATAACCACAGATGATGCAGAATTTATTTAGCTTTAAATTGGCATGCTGCATGAGTTGGTAATGCAAGGCTGTTAACATGATTATTCAAGTTTCGTTGGGACGCTACTGTATAATAATAATAATAATAATAATAATAATAATAATAATAATAATAATAATAATAGTAATGATGATAATAATAATGATACTACTACTACTACTACTACTACTACTACTACTACTACTACTACTACTACTACTACTACTACTACTACTACTACTACTACTACTACTACTACTGCTACTACTACTACTACTATTATAATATATATAATATAAATAATTTATGTATATATATATAGTATACATATATAAATTGGCCTATATATAGTATATAAAAATATATACTGTATGTATTATTTTATTATGTAATTTGTATATATATATAATATATATACTGAAAGTTCGTCACTTTTGTCGCCTAAAACTTCCAAACTACTTGACTTTCGAATTTGATAAATATAAGGGTGCACAGTTATATTAAGGAGTCTGAAGTCGCTATAGTTTAATTTTCAGTTTTTCATTAGTTTCGTTTAGATCTAACCATAGGAAAGTCTGTCTTCTAAACCGTCATTGTAAACAAGTGAGGCTTCCGTTCACAAGCAGTGCTCGCTTTCTGTTTCTACTGCGACTTGACAATCGATTCTTTTGAGTCCCAGCTAGCTACATCCGAAGAGGATACATCAAAGAAATCGCATGGAGACCGAACCATGATTCCGAATAAAACGGTATTAAATCAAACTCTTGAAAACATGTGCTTGAGCAGCACATCTGATTTGGACATAATTGACGACAGTGATGTATATATTATATATATATATATATATATATATATATTTGCCTGCTTCAAGCGTTCCACCCCATGAGATGAAGGAAAACGAAGCGCGCTTTCAGAATTAAAGTTGGGATATTTTATATGGAAAATTGGACCTGGTACATAGGAAACAAGAGGTGAGAGATGGGACCTTCCAGAAGGTGGGATTCGAAAGTTGGGACTGGTCATAATATGTGTACAATAATGACTATTGCACCGGGTCAGCCTGTGAACCGATTAGAGAGAAAATGACAGCAAACAACAATTCTTATTAATATAACAAACACACACACACACACACACACATCTCTCTCTCTCTCTCTCTCTTTCTTTCTTTCTTTCTTCCACTCCTTTTCTCTCTCTCTCTCTCTCTCTCTCTCTCTCTCTCTCTCTCTCTCTCTCTCTCTCTCTCTCTCTGAGTCTCTCCCTCTTTCTCTCCCCACCCTTCTCTCTCTCGCTCCCCCTTCTCTCTTTCTTTCTTCATCTCTTTCTCTCTCTCTCTCTCTCTCTGTCTGTCTCTCCCTCTCTGTCTGTCTGTCTGTCTGTCTGTCTGTCTGTGTGTGTGTGTGTCTCTCTCTCTCGCTCCCTCCCTCTCTCTATCTCTCTCTCTCTCACACACACACACACACACACACACACACACACACACACACACACACACACACACACACACACACTGCGCGCAGACAAAATTGCACGCTTTCAACTCAAGAGCAGTGGAACGTTTGTTAACTCTAGTAACACGGTCGTCACGCGCTAACATGTCTCGCGCGGACGCGAGATAGGGCAATTGAAACGTCTTGGTAGTAGAGAATCTTTGATCTAATCATATCTAATATGGTCAAAAAATGTGCAGTTCTGATAGTGCGAGGCTTTGATAGTTTTAGCAAAGCGCGCTGCTCTGATTGCTTCCCGTCCTGATAAGGAGGGTGAAGAAGGTCGCCTTCAACAATTCGTTGCCTTAAAAAGACAAAGTTCGAACAGACATTTTGGGCTGTTTTCACTTACCAAGATCATGGGGTCAGAAACCAAATTAAATGTTCTATCTGTTCTACCGAAATCGTAACATTATTCGGAGACGTTATCAAGATATATTCAAAGAATTGCATTCGAAAAAGCTTGGACATAACGTGAAACTCAAAATTTGTATCCTCTTATTTCGCAAAACTAGGTACTGAGCAGAAAGAACTTTGTATTTCTAGGAAGCGAACGATCTAAATTGGAGGTGCAAAATACAAGTCACGATCATTTTCAGTGTTTTACTCGTTGTGCATTTCCTTCAAAAGTGATGGTGGATGGTTGGCTGGTGCTCGGGCGTCGTTTGCCCCTTTTTTTCCTATCAAACATTTCGTCCTTATCTCTTCTCCTGGTTTTTTGTGCGTGTTACTCTCTTGTAACACCTATAATCTTCGGCACGTAATGATCTAACTGTGTTGCAAGCGCCGTAAATCGCTTCCTAAAACAAAAAAGAAGTGAAGAACACTTACGATCTTTTTTAGTTAGTCTTTAACTCGGTTGCACATTTCCTGAAACTGGTGGTTTTATGTCCTTTTTGAACAGGTGGCACCAGAATTGATGTTACACAAGCTGCTTTGTGGGTTAACCCCGCACGCTAAGTATAATTTCAGTGTCTATGCTTTGTCGAGGCCGTATGGATCGTTATCTGCGGAAGAATTTGGATTGAAGAGTGGAGCCAACTACGTCGTAGGACAGGCTGCAGAGGGCGGTGAGTCACGTGACATGTCGCAATCCCGGAATAACAGGGTTCTAATTCAAATTATTTTACGTTTGAGGTACCAGTGTTTATGGTCTCTCTCTGCAGTTCCCCTATTTTTATGTTTTCTGAGAAATCTGAGATGACTTTTAAAAAAATGTAGATCTAGGTGTTTTTACGTCCCCCGTATCGACACAGATAATTTAGGAGGCTATTTTCTGACCTTGCCTGTGTGAGCCAACCTGGGCTGAGAGAGAGACAACATCTCAGCGAAAAGACCAAGATACTCGATAAAAAATCTCCTTACTCGAAAATAGAACTCGGTTTCCCTGTGTGCGAAAGCGAAGCGCCAAACCGCCACACCGCAGACGCCGGTTTTTGAGATGTGTACCATGCTTTTTGCCCTTCATTTAAGGGAAATGGTATGTGCGAAATCTTTTACCTAAATATCTAAAAATAAGTGAGTAAAACTGAGACAACCCGTTATTCTTGGATTTCAAACTGTTAGGCTGGCGAGTCCGAACATAACAATGTGTGTAAAGTAACTGAAACAACTGTCTTGTAGACACTGAAATTATTGAAAATAGATAATAATACAGTGGAGTCCACTTTTAACGAGTCCTGAAATAACAAGAAGTCTGTTGTAAAGATACGATTCTAAAACCCCGTTTTTTAAATTCTTTATCTTCGTAGATAAAATATTGCTATAGTGCAATCAGGCAAACATGCGAGTCGGTTATAACGGAATATTGCTGCTGCTGTGCACAGCACATAGGCCAATTATACGTAAAACCTCGCCAGTTAAGAAACGTGTTGGTGATCTATCGAAGCAAAGAATAGGAGAGCTCACGTGTGCCAACAATGAAGACCAGAGCTAATGAATGGGGAGGGTGTGGCATGCGCACACAAGCAGAACACATCGAGTGATAGGCCAGCCTAGTTTAGATTATCTCAGCCTACAATGCCTCTCACTTCTCCGATGCGGGAATAGAGATTTCACAGTGTTGTGATGGATGGAGCGAATGTGTGACCTGGGCAGGGTGTGGTGTGTGCCCAGTGTGCGCAAGCAGACGGAACGCACCAAAGGAAGTGGTGGAGTGGGGGACAACACAGCAGGCCAGTTAGCCAATATCCCTTTTTTCCGATCGCCAACGCCACGTTAGAGGTTATAGTTGAACAAAATCACCATCAGGGGAGATAACAAAAAAAAATATAAACAGAACACCATACTCATAGATTATGCCTACTTTATTATTTCCCATGAACGTATTACTGGATCCTTTATAACGTGAATCCTGCTATAACGGATATGTCGCACCAGTTCCTTTCCTCTCGTTATAACAAGATTCCACTGTAATAGATTGCATTTGTATAGCACAACTTTGCGCTCAACAGTAAGCATCTGTGCGCTTTACAATCTATACTATTACCCCAGCAGACCTGGTAGCGTTCTGGAACAATCTCAACTTCCTGGGAAGCGTACATTGCAAGCTGCCATTTCACTGGCGCTGAAATATTCACACACTGTCAAGATAGTGAAGGATTCACTTACAGCATTCGAAACAGTCATGCTTTTATGTATACACCCTACGTTCAAGGGTCGCGTAGAAGGAGGAGGAGGGGGTGGATATAGTGGTGTTGGAGAATGAGAAGAAGAAAGTGGGGTAGTCGATAGATAAAACGATTGAGATGTATAGGTGAGGGGGGGATGCATGGAGGACAAAACAAGTCACTACATTTAAGAATTACCCAGTTTTCTCTGTCATCTTTGGCCCTTTTGAGTTACTAAGACCATGAGGTCAGAAACCAAATGTTCTATCTGCTCTTTCAAAACCGTAAGATTATTCGGAGTTGTTATCAAGATATTCAAAGAACTACATTCGAAAAAGTTTGACATATTATGAAACGCACACTTTTGTACGTCAAATATTCTCTGAACTTTGCAGATATGCTTTTGTAATTCTAAGGTAGGGAAGTTAAAGCTGAAAGGAGGATGGAGCAAGACAGAGAATTAGAAGAGAAGAGAGAGTCAATGATTATGTACCCAAAAGGTGAAAGATGTTTGGTCGAGACGAAAAATGAAGAAATTTTGAAATGTTTGAGAATAAAGGGAACGTTCGAAGTTTGGATACCCTTGGTACTTTGGTGAAGCGCTTACAAACTGATATTTGAAAGACTCGAACTGAAAGTGCTGCTTGACAGAGAATTGCCACTTTACCTTTAGATAGTACACTTTAGGACCTTTGCCTTGACACAGACAGCAAACTCGTGTGATGACAATGTCTTGAACACGTCCATCGACACAAGCGCTGTGGTATTCAATCTCCGCATGTGCAGCCACATTACCTAAGCAAGGGTAGAACTTCCAATCAAGTACACGTATACATTTTAATGTGGCTAATTCATCCTTTGTTTCTAATGCGACAGTCCACCGCCTGTGAAATGCGGATGCAATATCATGTTGAGGTTAAAGGTAAAAGTCACCTTCCGTTTACGTCAGTCAGTAGGCCTATCGAGTGTAATAACTATTATTTTAAGGGCATTTCGATTACTTATGATTTCGTCGTTTAAAGGATTTCAGGAAACTAAAATTTAAAAAAGTTGAACAAAAGATTCATCGTAAGGGGGTCTCTCCTCGTGGGTAGAGGTTACGGTGTTCGCCTCTCATTCAATAGGTTCCAGGTTCGAAACCTGACTGAAACAGAAAATTTTCTTCTCACCCCCTTTCCTACACTTTAACAATGTTCCGTCTTCTGCTTTTGTCACCACTTTCTGCCCCCATCCTCCACCCCTCCTTTGGGCTCCTGACTCTTTCTGCAGCCTTTCTACTTCCAAACTGAAAATGTTTAATGTGTTCCATGCGCTCATATGGCCTTATGCAGTTGTGGGCGCCGTAAAAACACCAACCAAAACAAACAACATTCATCGTTCGACGGTGCACCCGTATTAAAATTGTACCTAAATTATATACAGCATTTTTCTCTGTCTGCTAGAATGTTTTATCCCGCTCAGCCCGGGTTGACTCCAGCATGAAAGGTACAGCTCGCCTTCGAAATGATATACCTTGTGACGAAGTTGAATTTAAAAAAAAAGCAAACAAAAACAAACAAACTAACGAACAAGCAAACAAACAAACAAACTAACTAACCCCCCAAATAACCCGTTAACAAAGCCACCCCCCCCGAAAAAGTCCCAACAAATATATCGAAAAATAACCCCCCCCCCCCAACCCCCCCAACCCCCCCCCCCAAAAAAAAAAAAAACAACCCCAAAACAACAACAACAACAAAACAAAACAAAAACAACAACAATAAAACCAACCAACAACAAAGCAACAAAAAATCCACAAAAAATATTCGTAAAAAACTCACTTTAAAAGTCACCGGAATATGTGACAGTCTTTTCAAAATACTGTTTTCCAGTGCCTACAGCCGTTCCCCAGTTATGCTCAAGTTGTTTCCATATTGATGACTGTAAAGATAAGGAACTGTGCAACGTGACAATTTACTGGAAGGTGAGTGTTGAAAGGCCTTGTCTGATAACATTTAAATCTACTTTCTATTGTTGGATCCAGACATTAACTTTTTTTTCTGGGCTTTGAAAGCTTCCAGAATATATGGTGCTGACAAAGTGATTTACTTCCCACAATCCAATAATGGAGATATCGGCTGAAAATCGACACTGGGGTCAGATTTATAGATTTTCAATTGATGCCATTTTGTTCAAGTTTACGGTGTCTTTTACTATTCTATGCTCACAAATTGTACAAACTTCACCTATCAAGTTGATGTATCCATTTCCATAAGGCTGAAATCCGAGAAGTAACTCATTTTGTCAGCACACCTCACATATAATATCTGTCTTTGAGGCCAAGAGTAAAGGAACTATTGTGATTACATAACACCCCACTTCCCAAAAAGTAAATAACATTTTATAAAATAGATTTAAATAATTCAAATATAATTTAGAAATGAATGAAACCGAAATACGGTAGGAACAATATAAAAAAAGAAAATCAATAAACAACATCACCATCATCAACAAAAATAAAAAACAACAAAAACCACAAAAAAGCAAAAACCAAAACCAAAGACACATTAAGTCAAATCAAAATAAAAAGGCCCTAAGTTCTCAGTGATTACATACTCGTATACCACTATTAATGTCTGATTACATTTTCAGGTCGATATTTTTGCCCGGATTGTGCTTATAAAACTGCAACTTTCCTGGAACATCGATTTAGAATACTTTTGTGAGGCACATTTTTTTGGATATATATATACATATATATATATATATATATATATATATATATATTTATATATATATATATTGAATAAAGTAAACCTCGTTTTCTTCACGTTAACGATGTTGTTCTGTCCCTCATTGTTTCCTGTTGTTAAAATGTCATCCCACGTGGCTGGGAGAGATACATAAATCACTGCCCTACTATTAATATTAAGAAAGTTAATGAAGCTGATCAAAATAAATGATTTTGCAGATTTCTTGCCCAATATTTTTTCTTGCTGGAATATTGAAAGCAAACTTGGATTTTGTTTTGCGGGGAGGGTGAAGGGAACCCATGCTTATTATATTTTCATAATGGGATTTCGACTTTATTTTCAAAGTGAAATCTTTCGAAACGACATGACTATTACGTCTATTTTCTCCTGTCAGGACTTGCCGGCGCAACAGAAGCTAGGACAAATCATCTTCTACAATTTGACTGCCACAACAACAACGGGATGGTTTCTGTCTGTACCAAGACGAGAGGCTCCTCACTCCATTTTGACATCAGCGAGCCTGCGGATAGGCCCTGGGAACAGTGAGGAAAATCTAACGATTACCTTGACCCTGGGCACCAAACAGGGATTTTCCTCCGACTCTGCCTCAGTACTCATACCGGCTGCTCGTACAAGTAAACCAAACATCTGTTGTAGATTGTGCATGAGGATGGCATTTTCATTAATTAATTTATTGATTAATTAATTAATTTGTTCATTCATTCATTCGTTCATTCATTCATTCATGCATTCATTCATTCATTCATTAATTCCCACATTTGTCTATTTTTTATTTACTTTTTATTTATTTATTTATTTATTTATTTATTTATTTATTTATTTATTTATTTATTTATTTATTAAAACTTTATTTTCATGTGTTATCCATTTAAACATTTATAGTGCGGTCAAAAATTTGAGGCGCAGCCTATTCTCAAATATCACTTTAATGGGTGAATAAATGTCACCCATACTTTGCACAGCAGTCTGTATCAAATTAGTCTTAACTTAATCATAAATTTCCATAACAATTGAGGTTTAAAAACTTTTCGTCATAATATGTGTATAAAATGCTATTAATCTCCATCACGTGGAAAATGGGATTATTCACAGCACTTTCCGCTTCTCACACACATTTACCTACGCATATGACCTACGTCACAGCTCACTTATGACACATTTTAGTGGAAGAACTTGTTACCCAAAATTAAATTTATAGTAAACACATTTTTGCACTAAATGTTCACAAAACGTGTGTTCGATAAGTATAATGTCGCGAATAGAAAAACAAAATGATGGACTTGCTTTTAAAAGCAATATTGTCAGAGCTGTAAACCTTTTAAAATCTGTAGAAACCACCCGCTGGTTTTTTTTAGTAAGTAGATCTAGTTATTACAGGAATTTTCTAGAATACAGCTAACACAAGTGTTTACAAATATATTGATATGTTGAGACAAAATGATGCATGTCATTGTGCAAAACATGGAGACTTTATGTTCGATAGCTGAGAAGATAAATATTTCACAATAAGTTGCGCCATGAATTTTAAACCCCTTTATATAATTGCTTTCTTGTTTGTTTATTTGTTTGGTGCGTGCTTGTACACATAGCTATGCGCGCTCATATGACCTTATGCTGTTGCGAGCGCCGTAAAACACTTACAAAAAATACAAACAAACAAAAAAACCCAACACATAGCTGTTCGTTATCTTATCAGTTTAATTAGTCTCTTGCTTCCTGAAATGATGAGACGAATCACTTCATATATACGTGTATAAATAGCTGTATTATAGTCAAACATGTTGTACCGTCCACCTTTAGGATGGGCATGACGTTAGCAGTACAGCGGGGGCTGGCGGTAAAACGGGATAGCACCGATTGCCATCTTGACTAGTGGTAGACTTGTGGAGACTGGGCCTAGAGAGACAATCTGTGGCCAGTCTTGTCTCATCTAGATCTCTCTTGCGCGACTACCTTGTGCAGACAATCAACTAATTACATTTACTGAAAGTTACGTTAACTTAAATTGAAACGTTTTACTCGATCAGAAGCTAAGCTATATTGTGGCGTCCAAAAGAAACTTTAAAATGTGATCACTCAACCGTCGTCTTAAAGTCTTGCACTACTCACTCATGCAGAATATCAGTTAGAAGCTAAAGAAATTCTGCATCATCTGACACATTACTATTTCATCTGTGTTGAGAGACAGACGCCCGAGACATGGCCACTCAAAATTGACCTTAAAGAATCAGGCTTGGCAAAATTGTGCGACATATATATATATATTTTAAAAATGTCTTTGCGCGTGTATTGAAGAACATTAATAATATTGATAGAATGGGCATACGTTGCATTTCCAACAAATGGAGATTTTGGTCTCTGCAATTAACAGTATGTTATTATGATAGGTTCAAACGAAACGGAAAAGAGAGCAATCGCAAACACTACGCAAAACTTGGACTGAACATTAAATATTTGTGCTCATTGTTATTTTGTTTAGAGCCACTGGTTTTGCGTAGAGCATGAACCCTTTTGGCATCGACTCTATTAAATGTTGGACCAAATCATATACTGTCACTTCATCCCAGATATCACAGAGAGATGCAAACAAAGGGTCTGAATCGGGAGCAAAGTCGCTTTCCCTCAGCTGCTATTTCATGGGACTTCATATGCACCATGTAGGATTCATACCTATCAGGCTATATACTGGTGACTACTCAAAGGTTGATATGATTTGGTTTTCCAAGAATTGACCTGGGGCATTGGCCCTGTGAGAAAGGGCTTTGCTATGCATGGAGATGTCTACTTGAGTGACACCATGACGAAAGTACAGGTAAGACATGACGTTCCAGCACTTGCACGATGTAGTCATCTAAACCACGTCATATGGTGATTCTCACGAGCGCGGTTTGTTCATTCCACCCCAGACCACCCAGAATACCGTGACAGTTTCGTGGCCTCTGTTTCTCAGTGACCATATCTTTCGACGTCTCTTAACATAGATGAAATATTACTGCGTCAGATGATGCACAGTTTATTTATCTTTAATGTCCAAAATCTAATTAACACTTTCCAAATGCAAAAAAGGTTTCGTGCTATACGAAACCAATAGCTCCTAAACAAAAGCAAAATTACACTGATAAGCACATGTAATGTTAAGTCCACGTTCTACGTGTTATTTGTGACTGCTCTTTTTCCAATCTGTTTTGAAAATATCGCCAGAGGATGCTTTTGATTAAAAAGAAAATATTACTCTCTTTTCATTTGATATTCAATTCATGTCTATTCCCCAAATGTTGAGGCACCTCAATATACGCACGAACACACTTTTACAGTTCTTTGATTTCGCGCAATTTTGACAAGCCTGATTTTTTAAGGTCAATTTTAAGTGACCATATCTTGGACGTCTCTTAACATAGATGAAATATTACTACGTCATATTATGCACAGTTTATTTAGCTTTAAATTGGTACGCTGCATGAGTAAGTAGTGCAAGGCTATAACTGACACGATGATTGGGTGACAGCATTTACAAGTTTCTTTTGGACGTCACTGTATAAAAGCCTCATACGCGTCCGTCAGACTTTTGATCATCAGAATGATATCAGCTGGTGTCGCCAGATATATTGCCTACCGGCCGAGGTGGCGCAGCTCTTTTGACGGTTCTGTTGGCAACTTAAAAATTTCAATCCAAATCGTTTTCAATATTGGACAAAGCCTGGGAATAATAGCATTTTCGTAATCAGCGCAAGTCAGAAGCGAAACAGTGACACACGCGAGAGATAGGTCGAAGAAGTAAAGACGTTTGTAGAAAAGAGATAGTCAAGCAGCCGAGTGGGTGTTGTGCGCCGTGTGTCGTGTATATCTCAAGGTGGCCATTTTGCTGACGGTACAGCGGGCAAGGAATCAGACAGTTGGTGGATGGTGGATGGCGGTATAAAAGTGCAAGCACTATGTTTGTATAGTCGTTCCTTTTCCTACTTGAGCAAAACCTAGTGGTAAGCAGAGCTGGCGGTATAACAGGAGGACGGGGTGGGGGTCGGTACATGTATATATATGTTAAAAATGTTAAAGAGTATTATATATACATATATG
>NW_004797845.1:54853-57059 GCF_000002075.1 Aplysia californica
ATTTTTTTTGTCGCTACCCGGAATCGAACCCGGGACCTTTGAATGAGAGGCCAACACCTTAACCTCTAGGCCACGAGAGCCCCCTTCCAATGACTTTGAAATTTTTACACATGTCACGCACGCTCATTGTCGTTCGTGAAGTGTACTCACTAGGGTGCACTGGTTTACCATTTTATCTGACTATGTCATTCCCAACGTTTTGATATTTTGTCAAAAACTGTGAAAATGTGTGGGTAAATTTGAAATAAAAGATTACACACGAAAAAATGGGCTCCTTCCAAAATTTTCGCCACATAAAAAGAGGCTTGTCTTTATCGATTCACCATGCTTCGGCAGAATAAATCAGAAGAAAATCACATCACTGAAATGCTTCAGGTGGCCACTCCGCTCTCATTGGTCGCGAGAAGTTTTAGCGTGAGCAGACACTCTGTGTATGCCACACGGGATCACATGGCAACAATAGGCTCCCGAAAGGAACGACCAAAACGAGTAGGATGCAGAAAGACAAATCGGATGTTGGACGCATTCATCCTAACGCAATCAATTTAATCCGGCAAACAATAGACTCACGATGAGTCGAAAAGACTTAAAATGACAGTCCGATCTTTGACATGACTGTTCTTCGTTTTTAAAGATATGAACCTTCGTGATAGGGGCCTGGTTTGTCGCTTAAAACTGCACCCCCATCACATCCAGCACAGACTTCACTGGGCACAACTGACTAAATCAACCAAGTTCTCGAGCCCAATGTGCTTTTCTTTCAATATCAAGCCCAAGGACAAGCATTTATGCATGAAAAAGCACCTGCACATGATGCTGCTGTGACAAATCAATTTCTCAAAACTAACAACATTCCTCTCCTGCACCCATGACCAGCACATTCACCAAATTTCAATCCAATTGAGCTCTTGAGGGACATTTTAGATAGCGCCATTCGTGCCAGACCACACCATCCCCGTACCCTTGCTTAGTTAAAACAAGCCTTAATTCTAGAGTGAAATATTATTATTATCCCTTTATAGACAATATCTCGATTCATCCCGTCCATGCGTCGACGATGTGAAGATATGGCTACGCCAGATGTCATCGCACGTTACTGAAAGCTGTCACTTTTCGTTTAGACCCCTGACAACTATAAGTTCAAAATTGAAAGTTAAAATCATTCTTAACTTTGCATTCCACGTATTTGTCTTACAGTAAAATGAATGCACTGTCTTATTTGAAATGTTCAGTCAGATTCGATAAGTATTAATCAAGATATTGCCTTCAATATGAGGTGTGAAGAATATATTATAATATGTGTGTGTCTCATAAATAAATAATGTAGATACAATACAAGCAAAAATCTTACAGTTTGCTCCTACTGAAACAAATTTCGCATTATGTCATGGCAATGTTGTTTTGTTTTAAGGACCACGACAACCAGCCAATTTTCAAGTGGAAACCGACCAAAGCGAGACCAAGATCTTTCATCTCAGCTGGGGAGCTGCTGTTGACGAGGATATTACTGTTGTGTTGTTATGGTGTGTCGGGACCAAGTTCAACGTGGGATGTCTGGTAAATTCCTCGTGCACACTGCAGAATATTTCGTCAAATTCTATTTTGATGTATTTTGATACATTTGAGGACGACGAGAATGCTTGTCTTTCTTGGAAAAGGTTGAGAGGAAGGGGCTGGGGTGGGTGAGAGGGTAAAAGCTGCCATTACAGTACAGTTTGATGTTGTCTTGCAAAATCCAACATATTTTATTTTCTAGGTCACGCTCGGGTTCAGTTTGATGAAAATCGTGGCGCAGATTGTTGGAGGGCGCCACTGGTAGGTCATGATATCAGCTGGTGTTCTTTGCTTTCCCTCTGTTTTTTCAGGCTGTCTCTCTTACTTTTTCTCATCACTAAATGGTCATTATTGTGTCGATGTGCTTCTCTTTAGTAAAAAAAAAGAAAGAAAAAAAGAATTAAAAAAAAATCGCGGCCGACAACTATTCAGTAGGCAATTGCGCGCCATATTGGCAATAGGGGGATCAAATCTTCTGTTTGCGGCCAGAGTTTTTTTTTTTGAAAGCGTTATACGGCGATTGCAACTGCTTAAGGTCAAGATGTTAGATCTTACCTACCCTTAGGTCAGGGGTGCGGCTGAAAGATAGCCGTGAGAAGGAGTGGAGAAGTAGCAGTAGAAAGGCTGCAGAAAGAGTCAGGAGCCCAGATGG
>NW_004797845.1:58870-61679 GCF_000002075.1 Aplysia californica
TTAGCGGCACCTCCACTCGTCCAAATAACTCCATTCGAATTGCCATTGTTCCTGGACATTCAAACATATGTTTGATATCCTCCTTTTTGTATTTCCTATCCTCCCCTTGCAGAGATTTGTGGCTTAAAAGTGTCATTAGTGAGCTGTAACGTAGGTCATATATGCGTATGCAAAACGTGTGTGAGAAGCTGGAAGAGCTGTGAACAGTCCCATTTTCCGCGTAACGAAAATTTATAGTATTTTATAATAAAAGTATATTATAGAAAAATATTCTTACTAGCCGCAACTGTTGTAGAAGACAAATTGACATAAACTGCTATGCAAAGTATGGGTGACATTACCCAGGCGCGGTTCGTCCATAGAGCACGGTCGTGCTGTGGCGCCCAAAATGTTTTAATGTTCTATTACGTAAAACACCCACAAAAAAATAACTAAAAGACGCCAGTAACAAACACTAGCCAAATATTATATCAAAACAAGGTCCTTGCTGGCGCCGTAACTGTCATTTCTGTGTCTATAGTGCCGTAAAACAGCTATTATGCCATGCCAAAGTTCATGCGCTGTATCTAATCATAACAGGATATTCAACGGTGGAAACCTGACCTATAAATCGCTCTTTGGGATAACCCAAGCGATGACGCACTCGTAGAGAGTTTGGCGGTACATTAATATTAATAAGGCGGCACATCTCACTGCCGAATAGTGCCAAAACATAGCCCACAGTAGGCAATCTAAAAATAAACGCGATAGACTGCACACTATTCTATGCCAACATTATGTGAGCCCCGGAGCAATCCAGCGGAGTGCTCAAGTGAATTGTGATTGGTTCATTGTCTTGCTGCTATTTTAAGTGACTCTGTGACCGTGAACCTGAGGGAGGTGATCCATCGTCCTATGAGTTGTGCTTTTGAACGGTTTTGTAGTGGAGTGGTGAAACGTATTGCTTGAGTGTTCAGTTCTAATGCAGGATGAATTAAACTGACGTTTAGCTAACAAACAGATTTTGTTTTAGAAGTCAAAGCCACAAGTAAAAAGAATGAAAATAGAATCACAAGGTTCTCCCTCAACAACCCAAAGATCCTAAAATTATACACCATCTCATTTACTATGCCCTTGACTATCTTCAACCTTAGATAGCTTAATTGTGCACGCCCACTTTTTAGACCCACGAGCCGCCCCTGACATTACCCATTAAAGAGATATTTAAGGATGCGTTGCGCCACGAATTTTTAACAGCACTATAAAATGCTGTATTCCACCAGCTCTGGTTAGCAGGTTCTATACTTTAGGGTATAGGTATAGGCAAAGAGTTAATTGTGGCTTCGGTAGTCTAATGGTTACGCTGTCGAGATTATAACCGAATGGTCATGGGTTCAAACCCCGCCAGGGCCCCTGCGTGGTGCCTTGGGAAAGGCACAATTTTCCTCCCCTAATCCACGTGGGAAATGGTACAGTGGAGTCCACTTTTAACGAGTCCGGAAAAACGAAAAGTCTGTTATAAAGACGCTATTCTGAAACCCCGTTTTTTTCTCCTCTTTACCTTTGTAAATAAAATACTGCTATAGCGCTATCTCAGACAAACATGCGAGTCGGTTATAGCGGAATATTGCTGCTGTTGTGCACGGTGCATAGGCCAATTTTACATAACGTAAAACCTCGCCAGTTGAGAAACTTGTTGGTGATCTATCGAAACAAAGAATGGGAGAGCCCAAATGTGTCAACAATGAAGGCCGGAGCAACTGAGTAGGGAGGGTGTGGCATGCGCAGACAAACAGAACACATCGTGTGATATGCCAGCGTAAGCGTAGTTTACATTATCAAGGCCTACCATGCTTCTCAGTCCCTTCTCTGAAGCGGGGATGGAGAGGTCACAGCAATGTGATGGATGGACCTAATGTGTGACGTGCGCAAGCAGACAGAATGCCCCACAGGGTGTGGTGAGGTGGGGGGGGGGGAAACAACGGGCGAGTTAGCCCAGAGCCCTTCCTTTTTGATCGTCAACACCGAGCTATCAGTCCACATCGCTAGATCTAGCGCAAGAGAAAGAAACTTGATTCGATTTTTGATCAAGTAAGACCTAGAAGTCATGTTGAAACAAAATCGTCCTCAGGGGAGATAGCAAAAGGAAATAAACGGAACACTTAACTCATAGATTAGGCCTACTTTACAGTTTCCCTTGAATTTATTACTGGATCCCTTATAGCGAGAATCCTGCTATAACGGACATTTTGCTCCGGTCCCCTCCCTCTCGTTATAACAGGATTCCACTGTACCTCGCTACAGTCTGTGAAAAACCATGTCAGTTTGTTAGTGTTAGCTGCTTGCACAGAGATGAGAATGTTTCTGAATGTCTTATGGTCTGCTGGGATGATAGTAGTTGTAAAACGCTTAGAACATACTGTAGAGAACGGATAAGCGCTATATAAATGCAATTATTATTCACTATTGTTATTGAATAAAGATCTGTTTGTTTTTTGTTTTCAGACAGCCTAAGAGTAATCGACAGAGAGTTCATACCGACTGAATGGATCGCTGTCGGTATTGTTGCGTTAGGTGTGGTACTCTTAATCTGTGGAGTGAGACTGTATAGGTAAGATATTACAAATACAGTCGAACCTGCTCTAATGACCACCTGTCTAAGACAGCCACCCCAACCATTGCCTCTTTCCGCCTTCTACGCTATCATTTTTCTATACATCAAAATGGAACTGTCCAAGAGGACCAGCTGTCTAAGATAACCACTTTTCTCCTCGACAATGGGTGGTCATCTTGGGCAGCTTTGACTGTACCATTAAAGTTACGGATCCCC